>NW_010522515.1:0-24853 GCF_000687285.1 Phaethon lepturus
TGTGATGGCAACTACATCATAGCTGTCCCACAAATAAGGCCTTGATCACAAGGACTTGGGTCCCCCAAGAGCGCCTCCGGGGATGGGGGCTTCTGTACGTCACATGTTCCGGAATAAGTACTTTTCTCTGAAAGTCTATGTTTTCCCTCATCTTATCATCAGTATTTTTAAATGATAATCACTTTTCCCTTTCACATATCAGTTACACTACACCACTCTCAAGAGAGAAACCTATATCTACTGCATACTATAAGTGTCCTGAAGCAGGAAATCCATATCCCAGGAACCTTCTCCGTCTCAGAGCTTTTTCTGATTTGTTCACCATCTACCTCCTTTTTGTTTCTTCATGGAGCTCAGATTACCTGATTTGATTTATCCAGAGTTCTTCCGGGTCATCCTAGGATCTTGTAATCCCTATATTGATTGATGTAAGCCTGCCTGTTACAGCATTTTTGCTTTTCTTGGGAAACAAACTTTAAATAGCATTTTCCTTGCAGACTACATATTTTCTTGCTTGCTTTTTTCTGGGATATGGTCTTTTTCTGTGCATTCCTTTCTCTATAGCCAATAACAGTATAGTGCTGTATGCTTTTGTGACATTTTGGGTAGATAAAAAGAACTCAAACACTCTTGTTTACAAAGGAATTGCACTCACCTCTTTATGTGTTTCTTTCTTCTGCTTCTGAAAATTAGCAACCAGTTCTGACTCAGAACATTATAGGGTTGTGCAGTCCCTGTGGGAAGGGCACAGAATACATTCATTACTAGTGAGGAATTAATACAGATACTTCACAAACTAGTGACTAAAATATAGTTCCACTGGTGTTAAGTAGATTAAAATAATCTGATTTTAATCATCCACATGTTCATGGAGAACTAATGGTTTTAAACTAAAAGAGGGTAGATTTTCACTGTGAGTGTGGTGAAATGCTGGCATAGGTTGCCCAGAGAGGTGGTAGATGCCCCATCCTTGGAAATGTTCAAGGTCAGGTTGGACGGGGCTTTGAGCAACCTGATCTAGTTGCAGACGTCCCTGCTCATTGCAGGGGGTTTGGACTAGATGACCTTTAAAGGTCCCTTCCAACTCAAACTATTCTATGATTCTGTGATTCTATGATTCTATGATTCTAAGTTGACTAGTTGACATCGATTCCCACAGACACTGCTGTGTCCTTTTTGTGCTGTGTATGCTGACCCAGGTGCCACATGAGAGAGTGTTCCCACCTCTGTTGAAGCACTTGACTGCTGGTGCTTTCATAGGAAATTCATCATCCTCATACAGGCCTCTGATTTCCACGATGGGAGTCAATTCTGCTTACTTTTAAATTCCTAAGTCTTTTATTGGATATGATGTTCAATGGCAGATAATACTAAAATCATTATATGGATTTTGTCTCGTGGCAAATGTGTCTTTCCTCAACAATGAAAGAACGAATAAGTTCCATAGTGAAGACTGAGGTCTTAAAAATTGTGTGCCTGCTTTTCTACCTGCTATGGTAGAATCTCCATCCTTTATTGGATGTGGGGGGAAACATAGTGACAAAGGATGAGGAGAAGACTGAGGTACTAAATGCCTTCTTTTCCTCAAACTTTAATAGTAAGACCAGTTGTTCTCCAGGTACCCATCCCCCTGAACTGGAAGACAGGGATGGGGAGCAGAATGAAGTCCCCATAATCCAAGGAGAAATGGTTAGTGACCTGCTACACCACTTAGACACACACAAGTCTATGGGGCTTGGGCTCCACCCCAAGGGACTGAGGGAGCTGGCAGCAGTGCTCACCAAGCCACTTTCAGCCATTTATCAGCAGTCCTGGCTAACCGGGGAGGTCCCAGTTGAATGGAAGTGAGCAAATGTGATGCCTGTCTACAAGAAGGGCCAGAAGAAGGATCCGGGGAGTTACAGGCCTGTCAGTCTGACCTCAGTGCCAGTGAAGGTCATGGAACAGATCATCTTGAGTGCCATCATGTGCCATGTACAGGGCAACCAAGAGATCAGGCCGAGCCAGCACGGGTTCATGAAAGGCAGGCCCTCCTTGACAAACCTGATCTCTTTCTATGACCAGGTGACACGCCTAGTGGACAAGGGAAAGGCTGTGGATGTTTGTTGTCTGTCTGGACTTTAGTAAAGCCTTTGACACCATCTCCCACAGCATTCTCCTGGAGAAACTGGCATCTCGTGGCTCAGAGAGGTGTACTGTTTGCTGGGTAAAGAACTTGCTGGATGGCAGGCCCAAAGAGTCGTGGTGAATAGGGTTAAAACCAGTTGGTGGCCAGTCACAAGTGGTGTTCCCCAGAGCTCAGTGTTGGAGCCAGTTCAGTTTAATATCTTTATCAATGATCTGGACGAGGGGATCAAGTGCACCCTCAGGAAGTTTGCAGATGTCACCAAGTTGGGTGTAAGTGTGGATCTACTTGAGGGTAGGAAGGCTCTACAGACAGATCTGGGCAGGCTGGCTGGATGGGCAGAGGCCAATTGTATGAGGTTCAACAAGGCCAAGTGCCAGGTCCTGCACTTGGGTCACAACAGCCATGTGCAACACTACAGGCTTGGGGAAAGGGGCTGGGAGAGCTGCCTGGTGGAAAACGACCTGGGGATATTGGTCAACAGCCGGCTGAATATGAGCCAGCATATGGTGCTTAGGGACATGGTTTAATGGTCTACTTGGCAGTGCTAGGTTAATCGTTGGACTTCATGATCTTAATGGTCTTTTCCAACCTAAATGATTCTATGACTGTACTGTATGATTCTGTGATTCTATTCTATGATTCTATGTTGGATCCTTGTTACAGGTAGAAGGAAAATATCAATAACTACGTGACATTAAAAAGCTGTTTCTAAAACTGCACTGGATGGACAAAGCTTTTAATCTGATGTCACTGTTCAGGTCATCTGGGCTTCTTTTGCCATCATGTCAGTTCTCACTGATTCTAGTGGCTATAACCTTGAATGTGCACTCTTGGGGGGAGGCTATAAAGTAATAGAATTTAAGTCACCATGGACAATTTCCTTCACTGGTTGCAGACAACTGCTACAAAAAGGTTACTTCACAAGATTTTGTTATTTTTGGTTCCAGTTCTTTTCTTGTAATGTTTGCTTTTGTCATGTAATAAGCTTCTCCTGCTTTTAGCAGTACAGAAAAGAATGGTCATGAAATTGCTAGGTAACAAACTACAAAAAAGTATTCATTTTGCATCTGGGGAAGAGAACTTCATCTTGTAAAACACTGGAATATGTATACTTATATATCTCTTTTTTTTAGGACATAAGTAAATGTGCTGTCTCTGAATAACATCCCTGCTCTCGTGGCTTGGCAAGCTCCTGTATCCAACCTCCAGGGTATTGAATCAGACAGGAAACAAATACTTTGCTGACCCTCTGGGCTCTAATTGGTTTCCTTTAATGAGTTTAAGAGTGCTGGCTTGCACATTTTCTGGGAAGCCCTTCTGGCAAAGATGGTTTGTGTCTACCTTTCAGGGATGAACACTTGAGTATTCAAAGAACTGTCTGAGCTGACCTTTGCTGAGTTACACAAAGATGGTATTTCTTGGTTAAAGGACAGTCAGTGAGTGATGAGAAAAATGGAAAGTCAACCAAATTTTATTTTCTATTGGTCCACTTGTTTTCTTTCACTCTTCTGTAATATATGCATTTTTCCATTGATGCATTGCTGTTACCATAAATTCCAGTTAGTTCTGGGACTAATTTATATTGACTAGGATAGAAACTGATTGCAGGTTGCGAGTTTTGTGAGTCACACATGGTGTAGCTAAGAGCGAAAGTTCCAGTTACTTCAGTTCATCCACCTCTTGTGAAAGAAGCTTTGTTAACGACTAGCAAAATAACAATGTGCATTATAATTGCTCAGGTACGACACACTTAGAGGATGCACTCAGACTGGAATTCCAAAGAAAAACATAACTTCCAAAGCAGATCAAACAATGCCTAATGTTCTGAGTTTGCAAAAGCAGTGGATTGTGACCGACTTGTGGTAACAGTCACGAGGCATCTGTGTGAATTGGAGTTGCCTGGATTCTGCAATTTGTGCAAGCACACCACAGTCAAATAAGAACGTGATAACATTTACACTATTTAATATTCAAAATACAGCCCTGAAAACCTCTAATTGATAAGGTAAGGTGTCTTCAACAGAATGATTCATACTGGAAAAGCTGTGGATATGCTTAATTGCACCTGACACTGGGTTTTTTTCCTTAGACTTAGGAAGAAATCCAAGATGACCCTCTCTGCTTTTAGGAGCTGGTTGATGAAGGTATAATTGCTGATGTGTTGACAACCAGCAAAATTAACTGATTATATAATATGAGCACAGTTATGGCATTTTCACTATGAACATGCCAATCAAGTTTTACTCAGAGTTATTTGATAGAATTTCATGTAAGTGCAATAAATGTGAACAGTGAATCTTGTTACAGGTAGAAGGAAAATAGCAATAACTATGTGACATTAAAAAGCTGTTTCTAAAATTACACTGGATGGACAAAGCTTTTAATCCGATGTCACTGTTCAGGTCACCTGGGCTTCTTTTGACATCATGTCAGTTCTCACTGATTCCAATGGCTATAGCCTTGAATGTGCACTCTTGGGGGGAGGTTGTAAAGCAATAGTAAAGTAATAGTTTATAAAACGTGAGTATTTTCCTCAAATCTAAATGGACCACAGTTAATAATACATCTATCAACACAGGAATGCTTCTTTATTGATATGAAAATGTATCAAAAAAAGAAAAAAACTGTTAAGAAAGTTGACCCCTCTCCCATATATATTTAAACAGCTAATAACTTATTCCACTCTCTCACATACTGTTTTCAGCATGTTTGGACATTATTCTGTGTTTTCATTGATCTTTTGTTCTCTTTTGGTTGGAAGCTGTCTTAATGGTACTGACTAGGTGACAATACTGCACTTTTCAATACGTTATGATTGCCATACCTTACTGACCTTTTTTATGTATAGCACATGCGTTACCAACTAATTTTCTGAACAAGCAGAGAAAATAGGAAGGTTATTGGATCAAAGGGGCTTTAGAATTTGGACAAGTTTTCATGGAGACCTAAACCTCTGAAGCTTAGGACATTTATTTTTCCCAAATTGCTATGTGAAATTTCTTATATAGATTTTTAAAAGACCTTCACAAGAAAAACAAATTTTCGTTAATCATTCCTAGTCTTAGGAAAAAGACTGCTTATCAAAGATGCACCCTAATATCTCAGCAAGATTAACTCCCTTAAAGAACTGATCTAGAGAACTGTCATGGTTTAACCCCAGCCGGCAACTAAGCCCCACGCAGCCGCTCGCTCACTCCCTCACGGTGGGATGGGGGAGAGAATCGGAAGAGGAAACTCATGGTTTGAGGTAAAGACAGTTTAATAAGTAAAGCAAAAGCCGTGCACACAAGCAAAGCAAAACAAGGAATCCATTCACCACTCCCCATGGGCAGGCAGGTGTTCAGCCATCTCCAGGGAAGCAGGGCTGCATCACGCGTAATGGCTTCTTGGGAAGACAGACGCCATCACTCCGAACGTCCCTCCACCCCTTCCTTCTTCTTCATTTCAGCGTTATATACTGAGCATGACATCATATGGAATATCCCTTTGGCCAGCCTGGGTCAGCTGTCCCGGCCGCCCAGCCCCCCGTGCACCCCCAGCCTGCTCACTGGCCGGCCAGCACGAGAAGCTGGACTGTCCTTGACTACTTAGCAACAACCCAAAACATCAGCACCTTATCAACAGTTTCTCATCCCAAATCCAAAACACAGCCTCACAGTAGCATCTGTGAAAAAAATTAACTCCATCCCAGCTGAAACCAGGGCAAAAACTTTGTCTTAATCCAATTTAATTATCATAAGCATGTTTGTTTAGAGTCATCGCCAGCCATTTATTTAGCTAGTGTATATTTGTATTCTTTAAATATTAACTATGTTTGAATTGCTTAAAATCAAATTGATAATCCAGATTCATATGTTTTTTCATAGGGATAACGTAATAGAAGGGTTTTATCCAGTGGACTGAACCTCCTTATTTTTCTTTTTTGTTTCCAGATGTGGATCCACTGAAATCAGTGGAAATTATGAATTCAGTGGATTTGCTCTTGATTTATATTGGTGTGATGGAAGGAGGCAATTTATAGATGTTCAGAACAAAATTAAAGACAGCAATACAAGTGATTCAGAATCAGCTGAAAGTATCTTTCTCAGCTTTGAATATCAGATACAGAATTAAAAAAAAAAGCTTGCTCCATGAAGATCTCAAAGATAGTGAGATTTATCACTTCTTACTTTTGTCAGTATTAGTGTTGTCAGTTCTTTTTCATAATCAGTTTGCTTTGAAATGACTGCATTTATTAAAAGAGAAAAGACAATAAAATTCAGTCCTATGAGTCTAGTCTCTGATGTCAAGGGAATTGCATAAAATTACTGCAGGCAAATCTCTAGCCCATGATAATTTCCTGGATTGGTATTCAGATAATTTGGTATTTTTGAGCAGACTTTAAAATTCAATTAGTCCTCCATACTAAAAAAAAAAAGCTGCATTTAAAATAATCAGTCTTCATCATTTGCCTCATGTCTTTTCCATCAATGACACTAATATATACCTCCAAACTGACATATCCTGAGATATTTGTTTGATAGGGCTTGTAGTATGACTCACATTCTTCCAAATCCCTAATTTCAGTTGTTTAGGAATTTTTTTAATGTTTGAGGTTACAACATATTAAAAACTTACCTTTTGCATTGGTGGTCATTATTGTCTACGTGTTTTAGAGCTCGAAATTAGGAGGGGCTAGTCTTTCTCTTCTCCCATGATAGCCCACTTGCATTCACCCAAATTATATTTCTGAAACACTGTGCTGAATGTGCTCCGGCCTCTCACAGCTGCATTTATACTAGTAAATTAAAATACTCAGAAAGCTTTCTGGGTACTTCGATGTGATCATATACACTGTTGAACTGGGTATATAACTGTTGACAGTTATACACTGCTCTTATGGCGTATGCCAACTATTTTCCAAACAAATCCCAGGCACCGTTAGGCTATAAACACCCAATTTTTTCCCACGGTGCTTGTGGATGTGCATGGGGTCAATCTGTGCCAGCTGGCTTCAGTGTCTGGGAGTGATGCTGACTATATTTCGTTTATGGCTGGATCCTTATCCTGGTGGGTCCTTAGACTGGATATATGAATATATTATCTGTTGCTCTGAATACTAACAGGCTGTTCATTTGGATTGAGGTCCATTCAGCAATAATAGACAAAATATTCACTTTTCAGAAACTGGGATTGTAACTACCTGGTTACTTTTTAGGGATTATAATATTTTTACTGTGACCATGTTTGTTCATCAGGTGAATAATATTGAAAGTCCATATTTAATATATGCTGATATTTATGTATTTTCAATTTTCCTTGTCCTATTTAGAGGCATATGTACCATGTATAGCCAGAGGAAGAAGGGAAAAAGCATTGTAAAACGGAGAATGTATAACTCATCATATTTTATTAAGTTTCTATGGAAAATAACAGACGATTTAAACTAGATGTGATATTGGTAAATGATCCACTCACGACATAGTTTTATCTAACTAGTCTCATAATTCATTTCACTTCTAATTAGTATGATAATTACCACTATCTATAGATCAGTCAGGTTATTCATGCAGTTTAGGATTTTGCTTGACAGTAGAAGACAGGCTTTTCAAGGACACTGCAGATGACAGTTACGGAACATAAGTCAAGAGGATTACAGGCTCATGTTGGTCACCTGGGACACATGGATCCATTTCTTTGCTATTGAAGGCAACCATGTTTTTTATGGTGATCTCTGCAGCACTGTGTTAAAACCAGTTAGGTATTTTTGTCTTCACTATGCCTTCTGTTCCTGAGCCTTACTTAGCTCAGAAATGGAAGCCCTGTATAAATACAGGTGTACAATCACCAGTTTATGCCATCTTGCTCCTGTAGGGGCATTATCCTGCGTATAAACAGCTCTTCCTCCTCTGACATATTTGCAGGGAGCAATAGTTTTTTGCATGTTCTTTTTGCTAGGTGGAAAAAGCCTCCTTTAATCTCTGGCCATTTAGGTTTCCTTTTAATACTGCTTATCTGATGACTGATGTCTGTTCCTCAGATATGAAAATATGCAGTTCTTTTTGCCATCTCCACTAAACAGTTTATATTCATTGTCTTATTAAGATACTCCAGTATAATATTGTTGATGTAGTTTAACAGATAATATGCCCATTTCCTGTGTAACTCAGTGGCTGCTTCTACTGTAGGGGCTTTTCTTCCACCTGAAATATTTCATTCCCTCTTATGAAGTCCTCCAAGAGACAAACTGTTTCTCCAGTTCTGTAACTGCATGATCTAGTCATCCTGTAGAAATTATGTATGGGTATGACAGTGCACAAACAGATTTTTTCATTCCAGTGTATTTCACAAATATGTGTTATGTCACAACTTTTGAACAGCCAGAAATTGCAGATAACACATATGGCCTTGTAAGTGTCCTCTATTGTCCTTGTAAACCTTTAGTTGTCATTTTTTGTGCTATTTTTTATTAAAACTCTGTGCCTGTGCCAGAATCTGAGACCAGCCCTTTCCTAATTCAGCTGGAATTTCTCTTCGAAATTTGATTGCACACACAGATGAAGAGTAAATTAAGGGAAGCACAGAGATACTGACAACATAGAAAATCACTGCTTTCCTTGACGCTAGCTCAACTTCAATGTCACTGGGATCAAATTGAAGCTGTATGATTTGAAGTGTATACAGCCATCAGCTATTTTAAATGGCAGCTTTTAATCTAAGTTTTCAAGGAGAATAAGAAACAGTACTTGTTTTTTGGGAAAAAAATTACTTAATTTTACTTAATTTAATGTATTACTTATAGATCTAAAGAAAAAAATACCTGCAAAATGTGTAAGAAAAATATAGCAGCAGATAATGTTACAATAAATTGTGAAAAAAGAGAAAGAAATATATTCTCTGAATATACTCTATAGTAGTGATCTTTATCCATATGAGAAGTCTGCTGGATCTGTATCATATCATGACACAACACATGACATAACAGACTGAATCTATTTAAAAGAATTTTTAACTTGAATCATGCTGTTGATTTAATTTTAAATTCTTGTTATATTAATTTTGTCCACCAAAGAAATGAAGATCTGTGATGCTTGTGAACATGTGTCTTGTTCTTCCTGTGCATCACAGCTGTTCAGACCTTACCTTCAACACCAAATTTAATCTTACTTTAATCATGAAACTGTAAATAGAACTTTCCGTACACTGCATACATTTTAAAAAAGTTTAAACTTTGAACTTTTTATGTTTTTTTTCCTTTGGTACTGCTTTGAATATATACTTTTATCAATCAGTGAGTGTTCTTTTGTGAAATGCATCTTTTGTGATTTTATTGTCTCTGAAAGACTTTAAACTGATTTTTTTTTTTTTTTTTTGAATTAAAGCTGATGTGCATTGATTCAGAATGGTGCCCTAGTGTC
Organism: Phaethon lepturus; assembly: GCF_000687285.1. Taxonomy (NCBI): domain Eukaryota; kingdom Metazoa; phylum Chordata; class Aves; order Phaethontiformes; family Phaethontidae; genus Phaethon; species Phaethon lepturus. The sequence goes on from NW_010522515.1 coordinate 9,526, forward strand.
CTGTAGGAACTGTTTTTAGGTGAGCTTGTTCTCAAGTCTCCTCTCTGGCACAGGCTTTTTGACTAGGCTATATTCTAATGTGAGGTATTTTGGCCAGGGACTTCTGTAATATTTTGCTTTTCCTCATCAGTGGAGAAGGCTGTATATTCTGACAGGGGTATATTCTGACACGTAGAATTGACCGAAGGAGATACGGAGTAAAAACCACTTGAACTATACTTGTGGGATAAGTGGAGCAATGTTTCCCAATGACAGTATTCTGGCTTTTGGGTAATTTTCCATGGAATAATTTAACATTTACTTGGAGGGAGACCCTACTGTGCAGACAACTCTTGCTGGTAATTTTCTGCACCAACAGACAAGGTCAACTTTGGTTAAATTGAAGGCCATTCCTCTTCCTGAAGCGCTTCCTTTTTATCAAAATCCCTTCCATTACCCAATATAGGTACATCCTCCTCTTGATTTTTACTTCTTACTCATTCAGAGATGTTTGTAATCCCCACGTTACTTTGTTGGTTTATGTAATGATTTACGCAGATGCTTTTGATTTAGTTTTCCCTTCCTCTAAATTTCCGTGGATGTCTTCTTTACCTTTTTTAGTCAGTTGTACCTATATGCAAAAATTGTTGGGCCCTACCTTATCAGTCATTCTTGGGCTGCATTTGTGTTTCTCATCAGATATAACATCTTCACCTCTGATTTTCATCCAAGGGATCACCAAACAGTCCGATTGGCTACTGTACACCCAGCAGTTAATGTTGAAAATGTCCAGATAAATCCAGTCACACTGAATGAACATTTATTCTGAGTGCCATAGTCATGCCCTTGCTTGTTTCTTTCATGTAAGGGAAGCAGCTTCCTAAAATGGAGTAAGAGGCAACCTCCTCTAGGGCTGACTTGCTTATATGACACTATGCTACTTCATACATTTTCTCTCTGTGGCTTGACTCAAATATGTTTCATTTTTGCAACATGCTTCTCTTGGTTCTATTGATTTTCTGTACTCTGTCTGTTCATAAGTAATTTAAAAGTCTCTGTCCTCTAATGTTAAATGTCAGCCACCCTGTGTATATTCTCATGACAGCTTCAAGTGAGCAGGGATAACTTGTGCTAGCAAGACATCTGAATGGGACCTGAAGGACCGAGGAGAGGCTTAGGTATCAGAATCTCTCTTCCTGTGACTCCACACTTCAAAGTCTTCCCCCATTTCTTCCCCATTGAGCTCTCAGCTGCCCACTTCTCCTGCTGTACTGTTCAAATGCTTCCAGAAGTCACCAAGACCTCCCATCACAGAGCTCCGATCTCCTCAAACTTCTTGTCCTAAGACCTCCTCTATTGCAAAAGTCCCTTCATACTTACAAGATACCTCCCTTTTTCTTCTCACCTCCTCCCTGACCCCTAAAATTTGCAAACCTTGTTATGTGACTTTAGCTTACCAGCTAGAATGTGACTGCTTTCTCTTCTGATGGATGCTGGAGAGAGGGGTTGGCAAACCAGGCTTGGAAATCTCTGTAATCTTAGAGAAGCCATGTTGGGCAAGACAGCTGTTGTTCTTGCTGATAAATGTTGTCCTATGTTTACAGGCTGTTCAAGTGCAACTTTTGGATATAATAAGAAAACATGTTCAGATGTTTCAGCTTAGATTCCAGTGACTGATTTAATATTTCATGGTTTGCTATAGGGTTGATTCCTTGCTCTTCCGTGAAACAAAGAACTAAACTGTGGCAGAAGAGGGTAGAATTGAGGTATACAGCAGATATTGCAACAAGTCCTGTACGTGTGTTTTTAGGCATAAGCCACTACTGCTAATCCAAGTGCTTCCAAATGCAATATATTTCACCAAAACACATGCAAGATGTTATATGCAAATTGGCTTTAAAAAACAGCAGGGAAATGTTCAGTACTCTTAAAGAGTGATGTCATAATCCCTTCAGAGAAGTAACTTGTTTTGTTATCTATACAAAATTCAAGAATTACCTGCTGATCATTTGTCAGGTGGATAAACAGTGCCCCACTTCACAGTTAGGTTTTTTTCATAGCAATTATTTCAATAGGTACAAAGATTTTTGTTATGATTAAGGATACACCATCTTCAGAAGATATTCAGGCAAGTTACAGCAGGATAAAATATACAGAAAACCTGTTTGCACAGCTATTCCACAAACTCTTTTCAAACATTCAAAGTTTAAAATGTTTCTGGATTGATGTCCACACAAGTGATGCTCTTACTCCAGGAAATCACATTACTCGTCTCATGTGGACCGGAATCCAAGACTACAGCTGTATTTCTTCCTTTATTGCTCTTAATCACAAGCAAAAAGCCATCTGGAGACAGTGTAGAACATGGAAATATTGGTGCATGTGGCCAGAGTTACTATCCTTTTTTGGACTGAAAATTTGTCTTTCTGTGATAAAAATGAAGCAAAGCATTAAAAACTCTGAGTTTCTAATGCACAAAAATAAAGTACTTGATGGGATATACCAGGGTAAAAAGGAGAAAAAGTGGGCCAGCTTTGAACAGGTGTTTCTGATCTGCTTTATAAATTAAGTTCCCTTCTGCTAACTGTGAGATAGACATGAATTTTCAGGAATTTCTTTGGAAACTACAGTATAAGACTAAGGTTTTGTTTAAAGTAGATGAAACTTCAAGAAAAAAGCAATGAGTTTGGCTAATTGCAAGTTCTTATTTTAGTTTTAAATTGCAGGACTGATTTATTTTCAAAGAATATAGATCAAAGGTATGGATAACCCCAGTTATATTAGTATTTACTACAACAAAAAGCATGAAAGAAACAAAATTAATTATGCAGAATTAGGTTAATATTTATTCAAGGGTTTAAAATCCATCTAATCAGTCCTTGGAAGTAACTTTAAATAAAGAATTGCCCTTTGATTTAGGTGGTTTCTCTGGACTCCAAGAGTAACTTGTTCATTGTTAAACACATTATAACAAATCTAAGTGGGAAACAGATTTCCTGTCTTTGCTAATGTTATTTTTTTTTTAAAAAAGAACGTTACCATTTCAAATTTCACAGAATCTTCTCATCCTTTTTCATGGGAAGCATACACACATACTTCCTCTCAAGTCAGTTGTTCAAGACACACATGAGATCCATATAAAATGTAGTAAATAGCTACACCGAGACAAGAAAAAAAAAGATTAAAGAGGGCTATTGAAATGGGTATGGAAAATACATGGATGAAATAAATTAAAATCTTGCATAGGATAAATAAAAAACTAAACATGAGGATTAAGTAATGCTGAGGATAAAAAACCTGAAACCTTACATCCAACACAGAATAAATGATGACACAAGTCCTCAGTTGGTAGAAACATGAATAAAGCTCTGTAATCATTGATGTAACTCTAATTTCCAATGTCTTAGGCTGAAACATGCTGAAAAATTTTCCTTTATATGTAGTGCTCCTTTCTGGGTGGAATATTTTATCACAGAGGTAGGGTTTTTAATTTCAGAGAGTAATTTTGAATTATAGTAGTGTGACATCTGGTTCTTTCAAAAGAAAAATAATTTTACTACCTGCCCAACACTCTCGAAGGAGAAAAATATATTTATGGTTCATTATTGCCCTCTAGTGGAAAGAAATAAAAACAAAGACGTGCAACATAAAATCCAAACCAAGAACTGGTTGCTTAGATCCCTGTTCAGAAACCTTCATGCATCTTGTGCCTTAGTTAACAAGTAGTGTTTGTGGAGCTGGGTCCTATTCAGTACAAACAAGGGGATTACCGCTTGGTTCTATATTAACAGTTTTGCTCTTGGTGCACTGTTAAAAGTCTTTAGACAATCTCCCATGCTAGTGGCCCCTTATTTAACTCTTCAGAGTACCCAGGAAGACTTCAGTTCAGTATCAGAAAGTCTATCCTAATAAGGATGACATACCACCACCAGCAGATCTTTGTGGTAGCTCAACACTTTTTCCTTTTCTCTGTGGTTTTTCTAATAACCTTGCTTCCGATTTTCCTGACATCAGTTGTAGACCCTTGTTAGAGCTGCTGAACACCTCAGAGCAGCAGCAGAACTTATTTTTCAGAGTTAAACATAGCAATATATCTAAGCATCACCTATGCATTAGCCCTGCTAGAAACACGCTCCCATTTATGCTCCACTAGCTGCAGACTACAGCATGAGGCTTTGCTATTTGCCCCAGGGATCTAATGCCCTGATGGTCAGATCTGCACACATATCACTACAACAGTTCAGCCCGGAGGAGGAATTCATGAGCAAAACAAACAACAAAAAAAAGGACATCCACACTACTGGTTTAGATAGGTACTAGTCATGGACTAGCCATGCACTGAAACTGGCCAAACATTCCACCATTTTAAAGCGAAAGAAACTTCCCTTTGCTGAGGTTTAAGTCTGTTGTGGGTCAGCAAGTTTTGTAGAACATAATAAATGCTTTTGCTTTGAAATTCAGTTCCTCCAGGCTGCAGCTCTATGATATGTCTTCTCCTAATGAAAGAAGTTCTGTAATAACTGATTTTGATTAAAATCACCTCATTGTCTCTCATTAATTTTTATTGTTGGAAATATTTGGAGAATATTTTTTTATCAGGGAAAAAGGAATGCACATACTTTGAGAACAGACAGTTAAGTTTTTGATGAAAGTTTAATTGGGAGTGCTTGAGAAGAATGAATTTAAGTATGAAAAATCTGCCTTGTTGATAAACCTGATAAAATTGTTAAAGCTCAGTCTCAAATATTTACTCAAGAGAAAGATAAAACCAGCTTGGCCGCTGTCCCCAGGCAGGTATATGGGAATAGATTTTGGCTGGCAGATGGCTATTTAATACAACAGAAAAAAATGTAATGAAGTTCTATAGAGGGAAGTTGAGAACAGGGCTAAGGGGTTTTCAGTCTAGAATAAAGAACAGATTTCTATCAGTTAGGGCAACAGGAGTTAGCACTTTATCTCAGGGCATTGTGGACTCTAACTTCTAATCCTCGTGAAATAAACTTGACTAGGTGTTACCATAGCATCAGTCAAGAGGTAGTAAAAATCTTCTAAACCTTCCACAGAGAATTTTATACTCTCTTCATTTTGGTATACCTTTTCAGTTAGTTTCCTCCAGGAACATTATGGAAAAAAGGTAGTTTATTCTGTCTGTTAATCAGCTTTATACAACATTCATTTCCATCTCGAGTTGCTATGTTACTAATACTTGAACATAAAGAAAGCAAAATAGATAATGTAGGTATTATTGTACTGGTCAACTGACTATGTTGGATGTCACTGGAGCCAGAATAGTCATTGACTATGGCCATGTCTCCAGACCGAAGGTAATACATTACCCAGTGTTGCAACCATCAGTGAAGGCTGGAGTGCTCCTTGCGGCTCGATCGACTCCTATGCTACCCATCAGCAGAAATGACGACGTTTCTTCCCTCTCGCAGCTCCTGCCGAGACCCACAGTTCTTGTGCTTTCACAAAGGGCAATTTTCTCCTTAAAAAAGATTTTGTTTGGTGCTTGGACATTGGAGAAACTGGGCTCCAACTCTCTTTTGCAAGCAGGTGACTAATTCTCAGTTCAAGATACAAGAGGAATAGCCATGACTGTTGTGCACTTTACATACAGGGCCATTTCTACATGCATTTTCACAGTCAGACTGCCATCCTAGCAGTGTAAGCTTCCTAACAGTCTGGTCTGGGTTAAAAACAAAACAAAAAATGTTAAATTTGGTTTTAATAATTACCCTTTGCTGCAACTATTTGTGCTACGTTCTTTTTGGAAAGGTGATTACAGATGGAGATGCTTAGTGCTGTAGCTGATTTCAGGCTTAATTATGCAGTGCACTATGAATTCCCGAGCATTAGATAGGGAGCACTGGGATTCTTTTTGACATTTTAAAGGGAAAAGAATTGTTATGCTATGCTGCCGTAAAGGTAAGGCCCCTGGGAAGGGAGCTACTGAGAGGATGCAGAGGGGCACAGAATCACATCTGCTCTGTAGGAAAGGGCTGGACACGTCACCTGTACGGGAAGGAGACTCCTGAAGCCTAAACTATGCCATCACTATGCTCCTGTGTTCGCAGGCTTTGGCTGCTATTTCTCTCCATGCCCTATAACCACTGACAGAATCCAATTTGGTGCTTACAACATTGAAACAGCTGAAAAATACTTTACTTGCTTAAATGTGGCGACTTTGTGGGAACACAGTTCATCACTTGCTGATAAGAACTAGCAAGACCAATGAAAACAGCACTTGGTGTAGTTTCTAGAATAGCAATACTCAAGACTAGCATTTGACATTGGATCAAATGAGAAAGAAATAGGGTGTCCTCTTAGCACTTACTGAGGAGTAGGATACTGCTGGAGTCTGCAGAAAATGCGGTTTTAAAAGTCCTGACATTTCTGAACTTAATCATCCTGTAGCAGTTTATTAGGAAGTGCCAATATGAAGTGCTTGAAGTGCAAGTTATGATATAAAACCTACATCAACCTATTTTGATCACTTACTGTGTTAAAATTATATAATATTTAGGATTAAAAAGATCACATACGCTCCAGAGTTCCCATTTAATTCAGAACCTGAATGAGGGAAAGGAGAGACTTTCACATATCAGAAGTGAAATAACTAGCTGAATACCAGATTTTAGTTTATCCATGATCGTGTCTGGTAATGACATTTAGCATAGCAGTGATGACTTCAACAAACCATACCTGGTGATCTTTGGAGACATATGCAGTCCTCCTTCAGGCTGGATGGTATTTAGCATTTTTCAATGGGTGACGCAGAACTGAAATTAAAAAGCACTACAGATAAAGCAGGAAGTTTAAAAAAAAAAATCAAGAAAAAACTTCTGTCAGTATTATTCCTTATTCAATAGCCAAATGTAGGTAGAAGTAATATTCTCAGAAATGATTTTATCACCAGAGAAAAAACTCTGAGAAAGTCTCTTATTACATTGCCACTGTGATTATTCTCAAATACAGGCGAAATGTAAATCACCACTTGATGTCACCATTGGTCTGTACCTTTGCAGCTCAAAATGTCTTTCTGAACATCCCCTCAAAATTAGAAGTTCAATTAAAATATTTAAAGAGCTACTTTGAAAGAATTCTTTATGAAGTTAAGTGATCACCATCTATTTGATGGTCCTATTCAAAATACTGGAGAAGCAGGCTCATTGAACTTGGCACACCATAAAACCCCTGTGACCAGTCATTTGAAAAGCTGCTGTGAATGCATAAAATCCCTCTATTTTAATAAGGAAATTTACAATAACCATCAGAGTAAGTCTGGTCATTACAGTATGACTTAGAAATATTACTAACATCCAACGGCAGAATGAATAGTAAAGGAAAAGAATATATAAGCAGAAGAGAAAGTACCTCTGGAAACAAGAAATGAAAGATCAAAAGGGATAATAAAGGCATGAGAAAGATGTTTGTAGCCTCTCTTGAAAAAGTTGGGATCCTGTTTCCCAATTAGGCATAATAAAAAATATTTTGTTTTCAGACATCCCTGACTTATAACAAGCATGAGGACTTTGACTTACAGTGTGTTAATTCTGAACATCCATTCATTTATTTAGGGGTCTGAATAGGAACTTAGCAGCTCAGGCTGAGGTGTAATTTTTAAGGAAATTCACCATTTATAAAATCTGGCTTGCCATTAAAAGGTTGGCTTTTGTCAGTACTGGCCACACTGTAAAACTAGAATTGTGTCTAAACTGAGTGGAGCATATGAAATGTGAAATGCTTAATCTGGACAATGTCACAGGCAATGAGAACACTGCATGCAGGAGAGCAGGCAGTACTCAGCGGGGTCAAACTTTCCAGCAGCTTGAAATGCCAGAATGCAAGCTACAGCTCTCCTCTGTCATGAGTTTTATCAGAAACCTCAGCATCTCCATGAGTGCGGTAAAAATATGTAACATATACAAGGTGAACACATAATCACTTTACTTGGACTCTTGAGTTTCTGAAAGCTGCATAACCTCTTTCAGGTGGCACCAAGGCCACACAAATATTACTTCACCTAGTATGTACTTCCTCTCACAGGTGAGTTAATGGAAAAGGAAGAGGGTAAATTGTTCAATTTTTTCAGTATCCTGTTACAATGCAAAGGCATATAAATGAGCAGTAGATCTTGTTTGCTTCCAAATGGATTCAATATTTTCCAGCTCCACAGATATCCCTGACTTCAGTTCCTACCACAGGACAAGGTACATAATCATAACAGAGCCATCATCATAGGGCTAAACTGCAACTCGGATTATTCTTTTTCTAGATATTGTCACCATATTTACTTTTTAAATGAAAATTCTGGTGGGATCACTAAAATGAAGAATGAAGCCAAGTGAACTGCACTACTTTGTAAGCATTCATGTGAACCTGCAGTGTCATGGTACATCTTTATCTGTGTTCTGTGAAGAGTCAGAAGACCAAATTTTACTTGTACAAATGTTTGGGAAAAGACAGTGTTAGTTCCTAGAGATGTATAAAGAAAAGGAAAAACCTCTTTTAAATCCTGGAGGATTTAAAAAATTTGAAATCTGGTTTAATTTTAGTTGAGAACAAGGGATGACCCAGCTCTTCTAATTCACAGACAGTCTGTGTGAGCCTTCCACTCACAGCAGATCTGTATGTGCTCCTGGAAATAAATCAGGCCACAGAAGTGTTTGAATTCATCTTTGTCAGAGACTGCCAAGACAGCAGTGAGTTACAGAGCAGTAAGGACATGCACACAGTATGCTAAAGGCAGAGCGCCCATGTGCCTAAATGCCACCCCCAGCTCTTATGAAGAAGTGATGTGCTGACCCAGGCAAAGCTTAGCAGCACACCAGCACAAGTGGATTAACCATGTTATACGACGCACGTTGTTCTTTGATTAAGAACATGTTGCAGGAGTAGAGTCGGTTACTGGAAATTTAGATCATTTTGTGAAATACCAAGTCCAGCAGGTAAAGCATAAAAGATAACAGATTGTTGCTATAGGCTCAGATCTCTTCATGAAATCCCACGACAAACAAGTGGTATGCTGGATGCAGGACTGACTGACACACTGCAGCTTACCGTGTATTTAAAGACTAACAGAGTTGGGTAGGCAACGCCTCTGACATAAAATGGAAACGCCAGAGGGCTGGGATGTCAAAAGCTTTCCGGATTCTAATCTCTAGTGAGAAAAAGCATAAAATTTTATCCTGGACAAAACCTGTGAATGAACACGGGAAGGAGCAAATCAAGGATTGTCAGTCCATTCCTTTGTTCTTAGAACAATATTCTTAGTTCTTTGGGACATATTAGAAAGCTCCATACAAGATGATTATTAACAACAACAACAATTACCTTGTTCAGAACATTTTACCAACGCTGTGTGAGAAAATTTTATGTGTATAGATATGGGAAAGGATATTTGACAGAAGTTGGCTGAAAGGAAGAAAAGAGACATGATTACTGTAGAGTTGCCAGTAAGGACACTAATGATAAGTGAAAATTAATAACTCAGCTTCTGTGGAACCTTGAGCAGCAAAACATTTTCTAAATACTTCAAAACACAAGGGAAGGTTTTAAATGTTCTGGATAGATTTGATCAATAAATCCAGTCTAAAAAGAATCTGACATCCGATAGTCACGTACCCTGTCAGGCATGCCAACAGCAAAATGAAAACCATTGATTTGTTTGTCAACAGGCTTTGCCAGCTAGCAAATTTTTCTGAGCCTTAGGTGTGCATAGATGACATTATACAGGGACCAAAAATCTGAAGACTGAATTTCAGTTGATGACAATTTCTGTGAGCAGGAAATGCCAGAGATTTCTCAGTGTACCACATGGGACACAAAGCCATGTGCCTTTTTTTTCTCTGGGGCATCCTTCAGAAATTAAGAGAAAGAAGATAGTGTAAATAACTTGTGGCTGGATACAGGAGTTTCTGAAGTAGTGCAAGTATTTTCACTGATTTTAAGGAGAGTTACATTTACCCTTTAATAGAGATTTTAATTACTGATAAAGACCATTCTGTCTTACCAGAGCAACTTTAGACATACCTTTGCATGAGCATCTCCAAGTGAACATACTGAATATTTGAAGAAATTTTTCTATTAGGAGCAGGTAGCTTTTGCAGTGTTGGTATTTCAGTAGAAAGGACTCTGTGGGATGTGAAATACTCAGCATTTTTAATAAAGCTCAGTGCATCATTATTAGAGGTGCTAGTTCATTTAGATCTCAAACTCTGTGTTTGCAGTGCTTAAGCTAGTTTTACATTTACCATGCTATTTTTTTCTCTGCCAGATAACTATATAATTGTCAAATATGTAGATATGTCAAATCTACACGCTTCATAAAGTAGCAACTTAAGAGCAGCAGTTCTTTTGTGTCTTTGATAATCTGAAAACAGGGTTTCCTAACATGTGGCATTAGCTTTCTTTATATGACTTCAGTCAGTCAAACCCATACAATGTGTTTATCCATTAAGCCCAGGCCACTAAACTGTATTTGCAGAAAGCTTTCACAAGTGCATCTCAGACATCAGTATCTATCTGCTTTACTTCTGTTATCCACACATTTTGCATCACATGATCTTTGCCTTGAAACTAATCTCTGCAAAGCAATCTAGCAGCAGTGATATTGCTTAGTGGTATAGTAATTACTTAACTAAGATTTTGGAAGCTACTTTTCTGGGAAAGTGTTGTCCCTAACTACTCATCAGCTAGGAAAGCCTTTTTGGGGGCAGAAACAAAAGGGGCTGGTGTTTTAGAAGCTACCTGTGCCATAAATATGACAACTGATGAAGGAAAGGACTGTGATATTGGCTGACGTAGAAGAGGACAATATGAAGGGATCTCTCCTTTATGATGATAGTTATTGGTGTTCTTTTTGATCTTACTGGTCTCTAGTTTTTCCCAGGAGGTCTTTCCTTTAGCTTTGAACTAGGTGTGAACTATGTAGGGAAAAAAGTATATTTTCCTTTGGATCAAAATGCTGCAACATTCAGTGGAAAGAAAAGGCAGAAGCGAGAGGACAGGTGAAATTTCTGCCTCTTAAAAATAATCAGTCTTCAGGAGAAGAATCATTGTGAGCATCAAAGGGTGAAGATACTGTAACTAATGGCAGGAAAGTAAATAGTGTTGTGAATAGGAGCAAAGTCTTGAAGAGCACTTATGGTTAAGGAACTAAGGTTGTAGCTGTTACAAGTTATAAGCTGATGATCAACAAGGTCAGTGTACCCCTATATGGAATAAGGTAGGGAAGGCTTCCTAGCAAAAAAGTAAACATATTTTACTTTTGTTTCAACTTTTATTAACTTCAGAAACATAACCCCAAGTGACAACCATACTTAAAATAAAAATGAATTACTGTTTTATAAGTAAATACAGAAAAACCTTTTCATAGTTAAATGTTAATATTAATGCAACATGAAACAGACAATCTGGATACTGGATTTCCCTCTTGCTTCATTATATCCAGCTATTAAATATTGTTTTATAGTGTTTCCTTCTCTAAATCTTAATAGTGTTTGATTATTATTCTTGACAAGTATATTTTATGGAATTGTGTTGATTTTTATGAACAACAAGAGCAACCAGTATGTCTGCTAAACCAAACTTCTGTGTAAATAGCCTGAGATCTGAAGACCGAAATATTTCTATCACTTCAGTTCTCCCTGTCAAGCTAGAGGACTATCTTTGGTGTCAGATGAAAGACTTCAAAACACACAGAATTGGATGCATAGATTGTTTCAGTTGTTAACTATGTTTCACTGGAATATTCCTTTTGCCCCTTATTTCAGGCTTAATATCAGTTTCACATGTTTGACTCACTCTAATTCCTGGTTTGCAAGATACTTCCTACCATAGATCTGTTCCTTGAGTTGACTTTTAAGGACCATGATAAAGTCCCTTCTAATAGTTCTGTTGTTATGCAAAATATACTTGAATCTTTAATCCAAAAGCAAGTGCCTGAAGATGTAAACGAATCGTGCAACTTTTTTCTATACCTTTTTGATTTTGTTGAGGTTGTTAAAATGAGGACAGGAGGCTGTGTCCATATATCCTATTAATGATCTTTATCATGTCCTCTGTGTTACATCCGTGAATTATAGGTAATGTGTTCATACATTCTGTGCATGATCAACCAAGACTTTGAGCCTTGTTTGAATGTCAGCAGTACAAAACATTAATATTAAACATACACTTAATGTAATTATGGAAACCAAACTCCCAGTTTCCTGTGGTTGCTATTTAATGTCTTTAAAACTGATCATGACTTTAAAACCTGTTTGTTTCTGTGATCATGAAAACTGGGAACTGATACCTGAGATTCAAATGGAGTACTGAAATAATTTTCTGCTTTGGTTTTAGTTCAGCTGTATTGAAGTGTCTGGTGTATAGTTATTTGTGTTAAGATTATACTTCAAGCCCAAAACTTTAATTCCTTTTTAAAATCGAGTATGTTCTATAATGGCATAGAAAAGGATGAAATCCAGTAACTAACACTATCCTTCCACACTGTGTGGGATTCTAAAATAAATATAAAAATGACACTTATTCTATATACTTGCAAGAAATGGTATGACACCAAGAACAGTAATTAGAAAGAGGTAGTGTGGAAGTCATGTCAAGGTGAGTGGACCATATTCATTTGGAAGAACAAAATATGTTATAGAAAAAAGGAATCCAACAAAGCAGTATAGGAAGTTATTAAGGGGAAATTGCTAGAAGGGTCTAAATAATGAGGAGAGGTAAAATCCAATATTAGTATAGTGCATGGTCTTGTTACACTTTGTCTTTTAGATTCTTTGGAAACCAACGATTATACTTTCTGGATGTGAATCAATCACCCCCAAGGCAACCTATTGTACATGAAGAAAAACCATTCGGTGAGAGCTGCAATAGGAATACAGACTACTCTTTTCTATGCTAATCATTTTAATTGGACTATATATTTTCCTCAGTATTGCATTTTCCCTTGACTTTTCATTGCATTTACATTTTATCCATTATTTCTCACACATCATTAGTAGGGAAATTAAGCATAACTTCAGGGATAAAATATCCATTTTGTTTTCATAAGCTTTGTAAGAAGGTCAGCTCTGTAAACCACCAAGCTTGGCCAAGTAAACTTTGCTATGGCTAGACTATGTCTTCCTTAGTCCTTGAAATATGAGGATCCCATCTGCACAGATAAGAATGCTGAACTGGAGCTGATGAACTGGGAGCGCTCTGTGTTGCTTGCTAATATCTTTGGTATTTCAGCAAGGAACCCATGAACAGTGCGGTCGGAAGTGGATGCTGTAATGGAAAAAACCCTAATATTTCTACAGGCAAGGTCATCTTAAGGAAATCAATTACAGCTCTGAGCTAATTAACACTGAAGAATTTAAATACATTTTCTATGGGAGTTGGGGAAATGCTTTGCCCTCTTCAGGTTGTGAATGATCAGATTTAGGATCTGGACTGCTAGCTTGTAACACATTGCCATCACACAACTAATTTCTTAGTTTACTGAGCTATGGTAAATTCCTTTAGTCTTTCATCACAACAGGGTTCTCATTAGGAAATTATGCTATATTTGGTTTAACTGAAAATAATATTTTGATGTGCCTGTGGTGAGAACAGTAATTATATAAAATTGTTCCTTTTTGTTTAAGTCTTGTGGTTCTGTGTTGTGTCATGTAATGCTGAAACAGTTTTATTGAAAATCACTGTACTGCTGGTTTTCTTGCTCTGCATACTTTATCTCTTTATGCCGAAAAGATAAACTGTATCTAAATTTTAAGCAGATTATGCACTTCTTCAGATCTGTTGAAATTCAGATGGAGCTTTCTAATTCACATTAATTGCATCGATTAAAACACTTAGAAGGATCACAAATCATTAGCTACATGTACTAGACTACTCAAAATATTTCTAAGTAATGCAGATCAGCACATCTTTAGTCAAAATGTCAAGAAAGAAACCAAAACTGATGTACTGAAAACAATTCTTACAAAAAATTCTTGCATAATAAATCACATCTAGTCTACAATAAAATCATTAACCACTGTTCTGTTCCTCTGCTCTAAAGTGTAAATCACCCATAATGCTGACTTATTTTAAGTCAGTTTGCATATAAAGTGGAAAAAAAGAGCTAGTGAAAGTCTATTGAGAATGAAAATAAACTCCTATCTATATCATTACTCATTTGATAGAATGCATATATGTTGCAAGACTACATAAAATGTAAAGCCAAGGAGACAGATCTATCTAGGAATGACTTCTTATGATCTGCTGCTTATTTTATATACGTACTAAAATATAAGCTTTGCAAAACTCTTTGTTTAAGATAATCTTGAAAGTATGTAATTTCTTCACTAAAATAAAACATAGCTTTCATTTAGCCTGACAATGTTGGCTCAGGAATATGGAATATTAGTTTCAGTAAGAATGCATTGGTTTCACTGTAAAATAAGGTTTCTTTGGTATCAGCCCTGGAGAAACATATTGGTTTCAGCTAAAATGTATTGCCATGCTTTCACTAAAACATACAAACATTATAAAACTGTATATTGGTTTCAGCAAAAATGTATTCTTTCCAATGGATTCATGAGGCTTTCAGCAAGAATGTATTGATTTCATTAAAATGTGCTGCTTGAGATAAACAAAAATTCAGTTAAAATGCATTGGTTTCTGTTAAAGTTCATTGACTGAAGTGAAGAACATTATACACTGGTTTTGGGCAGCCTTAGGGTTTTTCAAATAGTGAGTAAAGAAGTATGTATTGTAATTGTGAAGGTAATTGAAAACAAAGTCTATTCTGTAACATCTAAAAATGTAAATATGCTAAATAAATTGGACTTTTATGTCTCCATCCTATTTGCATCTGTTGCTAAGCACAGAGATAAATATTCATACAGAAAAAGCATGACATCCTTTATTGTGACAAATACCCTTCTAATCAGGTGTGGGGTGTAGGTTGTAATATTTTTTAACCTCTTTAGTAACCATTTGTTTTCACACAACCAATTTTTGACCAGTTTGCTTTAAATCAAGTTTGGCATTTTCCTGCTTCATTGACAACAGGCTCTTTTCTGCCTTTCAGCATTGCCGGACATTCAATGACAATGGCATTTATATATATTAGGAAGCTCTCCTATTCCCAGTCTACTAAATTAGAAACAATATATTTGATTGCTGTGACAATTTTATTTTTGAGAAGGGTTGTATTTTTCAATATTTTTGAGTAACTTACATTTTGCTTCTACCCATTTTATACCGAAGTGATCCCACTGACTTACTGAAACTGTGAAATATGCCTGAGTATAACGGAACAACCCTTGTTGCATGGAGAAGACTGCTGTCCAGCTTTTGAGCATTATCCTTT
>NW_010522515.1:24884-29912 GCF_000687285.1 Phaethon lepturus
TTTACATGCAAAATGTGCTTAAGTATACTTGAAGTGTAAATAATATGAATAAAGTTTCAGCTACTCAAAATTACTTCTGTAATTCAACAGCAGAAAGTAGGAATGACCACACTGGGCTGAAAAACTAGTCTGTCTTGCATTAGTCCTGTCTCCAACAGTAGGCAGTGACAAATGCCTGGACACTGCTAGAAGAACAACCTCCAACACGTCATGCATAAGATACTTCCTGAGAGGATGACCACTTTCTTTTTTTTGATGTTTCTTTGTGGATTTCCCCTGTCATTTTGCACAAATTCTTCTGTAAAAACTGCATTCACGGCACCCAGTGGCAAGGAGTTCCACAGCTGATCTCCACCCCATGCAAAGAAGTCTCTTCTCTTTGGATGTTGGCTTGAACTTGCCACTTGTTTTCACTTGTTGCTCATGTGTCCTGTACTGGAAAAGTTAATGAATAATCATTACCTTTTTCCCCTGCTACTCACAGTTTTGAAGATCCCTGCCACATATGGCTTTAGCTGTCCTTTTTGTAGGAAGATGAGCCCTATTTTTTTTAGTCATTCCTCATATGAAATCAGTTTCATACCTCTGATTTTACTTGCTGCTTTGCATTTTTTGTTTCTGCTACATCATTTTTAGTGATGTGAGGACCAGAGCTGCACATTGCACTCAAAATGCATTGGCACCATAGGTTTGTCTAGTATCTTAGCAAATTGTCTTTCATTTTTTTCTTATGTAAACCCAGTCTCATGCTTCTTGAAAAAAGATGAACCATGCTTTCATTTTTCCAAATGTATTTTATTTTCAAATCCTTTCTCTCAGACTGTTTCATAACACTGTAACACTACTGTAAACATGTAGATTTTAGGTGTCCCTTTTCATCTCTCTTGGTGGAGCCAGAAAAATAAAATCTCATGCTGCAGTAAAAATGTCCCATCTGCCTATCTGAAAGATAATAGTTTTTGTCCAGTTCAAATCTGCTGCAGCAATATGATGGAACTGATTGTTTCACAAATCAGTTCAGTTTATCAACACTTTTATGTGTTACTCCAATATCAAGGGTCAGCAATTCACTCTGTAAGAAAGAGTATTTTGCCAGCCTTCCCAAAAGAATGAGTCAATACTTGCTGCTCTTAATTGCCAGGACCCTGGTTTGGTACAAAGGTTTTGGAGACTGGGAAGCGCAATACGTAACTTGTGAGAGGAAAACACTATACACGCAGATGATGCCAGAAGAGATTTCTCATGTGTTGGATCGCATGGGATCCATGAAGACAGACTGAATTGACTGAACTGACAATATGAACATTATTAGTAGCAGAGCAAAAGCAGTGCCAGGAGAGGTCAGTGCTGAAGGATGTTGTTTGAAGCTCAGTTTCTGACTGTCACTGGACCCCCTGCTTGCTATGCCATCAGCTATGCAGGGATCATCCCAGTGATAAGGAATCCGCATTGCAAGTTTCACAAAAGCTTAGGTGCTGTCAGCATTGATCTGCACAACTCTATGCTCCAGCCTCCTCATGATTATTTTATCTATTGATAAAATGTATTTTTTATATTTATTAATGTATTAATTATATGTTGATCTAAACTGTTGTAATCTAAATACTTGTGGATAAGTACCAGGCTACATCTTGGTGTAATATCAAGGCATACCTCTCTCTTTGTTTAAGAAAGTTAAAGCTTTCACCAGAACCTGGATTTTTTCCCAATAAATAAAAGATGACACTCCAGTGCTTTATAGACTGGTCAGCTGAGCTGGAATTAAAGGACAAAAGTACAGAAATACACGCAAAATATTTTCCCCATAAAAGCTACTTTTGCCAGGCTGATTAGCCCTTATTCCCAGGTCTTTCTTAAAGTAATAAGGAGTCTACCTTGCTGATCAACCTAAAATGAGAGTGCAAAAGCTCTGACTCAGAGCAACTTTTCATTTATGAAAGTGTTGCAGGTATCTACTTTGAAGTATATTTACAATTCAACTTTAAATGACAGTACACTTGCACCAGAACTTGGCTATTTTCCTAAGAACTGAATGTCTTTAGATATTTTTTACTATCCTTCTTATTGTTGAAGTGTATATGACACCAAATGAGCATGAAGTTCTCCAAAATTGTTTGCATGACAAGTGTTCATACAATTAGCATGGCAGTGTTGGTGCTTGATACTATCTCTCTGTAGGCATCTTTGAAGCAAGCATTTCTATTTTACTGAGGTGAAATTATTAGCAACTGTAAAATGGTGCTCTAAAATTCATGGAAACAGTTGCTTCCAAAACAAATTCAGATAAAACAAGTTGTAATCAAATACACTGTTGTCCGCACAACATTTTTAGCTGCGTGCTCTGAGACCCTATTTTTACGTTGTTTCACTACTTAGAAAGTTCATAGCTCTGTTTTTATTGGTAGGATCTGAAGACTTACAACTTTGAGGAAGGGACTGGAAATTGAAAGTAAAATTTAACAACCAAAATGATACCTCTCATTATTTTATGACAGTCCTTTAGCAAGTAGACTTCATTGGAATCATAGCATTGTTGGGTTCAAAAGCAACCATTTAAGGTCATCCAATCCAACCCCTTTGCAATGAACAGGGACATCTTCAACTAGAGCAAGTCGTTCAGAGCCTCGTCCAACCTGGCCTCGAATGTTTCGAGGGATGGGGCATCTACCACCTCTCTGGGAAACCTGTGCCAGTGTTTTACCACCCTCACTGTAGAAAAAGTTCTTCTGTATATCTAGTCTGAAATCTACCTTCTTTTAGTTTAAAATCATTACCCCTTGTCCTATCGCTACAAGCCCTGCTAAAAAGTCTGTCCCCATCTTTCTTAGAAGCCCCCTTTAAGTACTGGAAGGCTGCGATAAGGTCTCCCTGGAGCCTTCTCTTCTCCAGGCTGAACAACCCCAACTCTCTCAGCCTGTCCTCACAGGAGAGGTGTTCCATCCCTCTGGTCATCTTTGTGGCCCTCCTCTGGACCCTCTCCAATAGGTCCCTGTCTTTCCTGGGCTGAGGGCTCCAGAGCTGGATGCAGGACTCCAGATGGGGTCTCACCAGAGTAAAGGGGCAGAACCCCTTCCCTCGACCTGCTGGCCACGCTGCTTTGGATGCAGCCCAGGATACGGTTGGCCTTCTGGGCTGCAAGCGCACGTTGCCAGCTCATGTCCAGCTTTTCATCCACCAGCACTCCCAAGTCCTTCTCCGCAGGGTTGCTCTTGATCCCTTCATCCCTCAGTGTGTATTGATACTGGGGGTTGCCCCGACCCAGGTGCAGGACCCTGCACTTGGCCTTGTTGATCCTCATGAGATCCACACGGGCCCATGCCTCGAGCTTGTCCAGGTCCCTCTGGATGGCATCTCGTTCCTCAGGCATGTCAGCCACACCACTCAGCTTGGTGTCATCTGCAAACTTGCTGAGGGGGCACTCGATCCCACTGTACATGTCATTGATGAAGATATTAAAGAGTACTGGTCCCAATATGGACCCCTGAGGGGGACACCACTCACTGACCTCCATCTGGACACTGAGCTGTTGATGCTCTGCATGCAACCATCCAACCAATTCCTCATCCTCTGAACAGTCCACCCA
Source organism: Phaethon lepturus (assembly GCF_000687285.1). Classification (NCBI taxonomy): domain Eukaryota; kingdom Metazoa; phylum Chordata; class Aves; order Phaethontiformes; family Phaethontidae; genus Phaethon; species Phaethon lepturus. The sequence goes on from NW_010522515.1 coordinate 28,468, forward strand.
TCAAATCCACATCTCTCCAATTTAGAGAGAAGGCTGTTGTGAGGCACCATGTCAAAGGCCTTACAGAAGTCCAGATAGATGACATCCATAGCTCTTCCCTCGTCCACTGATGTGGTCACTCCATCATAGAAGGACACTAGGTTGGTCAGGCAGGACTTGCCCTTGGTGAAGCCATGCTGGCTGTCTTGAATTCCCTCCCTAACTACCATGTGCCTTAACCTAGCTTCTAGGAGGATCTGCTCCATGATCTTCCCAGGCACAGAGGTGAGGCTGATGGGTTCGTGGTTCCCAGGGCCTTCCTTGCTCCCTTTTTTAAAAATAGGTGCACTGTTTCTCTTTTTCCAGTCTCCAGGGACTTCACCTGACTGCCAGGACTTTTCAAATATCATGGAGAGTGGCTTTGCATCTACATTAGGTAAATCCATCAAGCCTCTGGGAGGCATCTACATCAGTCAATTCCATCAGGACTCTGGGATGCATGTCATCAGGTCCCATAGACTTGTTCAGGTTTCTCAGGTGGTCTTGAACCTGATCTTCTCTTACAGTGGGAGGGACTTTGCTTCTCCATTCCCTGTTTGCGGGGGGAGGAGTTGCTGGAGAAGTAGAAACATGGGAACTACTTAAAACACCAAGTTCATTCAATCCTACAATTGTTTTTAAGCATGACCTTTTTGATAGCTTTTAATTAGTTGTTCAATCTCCTAGAAGAAAAAAACCCAGGATCTAAAGAGCTGGTGGGCAGCTCAGTGGAATACAGAATTTGTGAACTAAGATATGCAAAGAAAGTATATAAAATGAAATATAGCAATATATTCTTTACTTGAACAGTGCTTTCAGCTTTCAGCATCCCAGCGAGGCCTTATAGAAATAGGGAGATTTAATAATAATCTTTAAAGGACTGGAGGAAAACAGATTCTTCAGAGAAAAGAAAGGATTAAACAGATACAGTAATTGAATAAAAGAAGCTGGAAAAAAGACGGGTTTAGACAAGTAGGAGACACATTAAAGGCAGCCAGCCATGCATATTATATACCTCTTTGCTAACAATAAAAAATACACTCAGTGAAATTAAAGGAAAGCTTTTTTTTAAAAAAAAAACCCAACAGCTCCTTCTGGAAAATATACTTAATGAATCACAGTTAATCTTGTAAAATTCTGTGCCCTGAGACATGCTGAAGGAAACAGCATTGCATGACTCAAATCATAGGTATCAATAGAGCAAGTATGAACAGAAATTTCCTTTTCACTACTTATGCAAGGCTATGAGCAGGAAGGACTTCCTCTCCTGTGGTCTAGGGCCAACCACATCACCACTTGAAGAAAAGGGTTTCCTCTTGTGGCATAGGCTTTCACAGTGGGTTAACTGCACAATATGTTTGCCCCCCTCTTCCTCCCCCACCATGTGAAGATTTCATATCACAGAATCACAGAAACATTAAGGTTGG
>NW_010522516.1:0-7269 GCF_000687285.1 Phaethon lepturus
ATTGGATATTAGGAAAAATTTTCTTCCCTGAGAGAGTGGTAAAGCCCCTTGAATGTTCAGCATCTGTGAAGATGTTAAATCTTAGTTCATCATCTATATTCGCTAGCTAGCTTTGCCCTCAAATGGCTTGACATTGTAATGGTGTCTTTAGATGAAATGTAAAGCTCTCTGCCATCCATAATTTTTGTTGAGGGAACAAAAGAGTGAATTGGGTCAATCTTAGTAAGCACTGCTTGGTTCCTGAGGATTTTCTGATGCACCCTGCAGTAGTGCCACCTATCAGAAAGCTGAACCCAAATATGCAGACTATGAGTAAAATTCTCTTTTCACGTTGACCTTGCTGGTGTTACTCTGCATTTACATGTCTGTGGGTGAAAGAAGAAACCGTGTATGTGATTCATGGATAGGGTACACTGAGTGTGGGCTTATCCCAAATGGCTTATTCAGAGACATCTGTATAGTTCTGATTTTAGGAAAGAAGTTATAAACCAAGTGTAAATTTGCATGCAGTTTACTTGGTTGATCTATGTGTACAGTTTAATGCTGACGTTTTTCACTTAGTATTCACTTCACAAATGAGAGATGTAAAATGTTTAAATTAAATGAAGCAGAAAAAAAAAATCGATTCTCTCCTTTCCCTCCATCCTTCTTACTAAAAGTTTTTGGCTCTTTTACATTAGTGGCTGTGCTATATATTGGCATTTACACTAATGAAGAGCCCACGATGTTTCCTAAATGTTCCACTAAAAGGACCTTGTTAATAGCTTTCATTCATCCAGCAAAAGAAAAGCTCCTACAGTTTCCAACCCACTGTGCAATAAACCAAGGACACAGAAGGGGCATGAAACTGGAATCTCTCCTTGGCTGTGCCGGCCTTTATTGCAGTACCGCCAAATACTTTGTTCAGGGAGATAGAACTGGGAACTGCAGATTAAAATAAGCTTGCCCAAGGATCTGTATTTGTTCCACTCCAGTGATGGAAATAGACAAAAATGAAATCTGAGTGTGGCCCCTGTGGTTAGTGGTAGTCTCACTGATTCATGTGGAGCTGATGTTACACTTAATATAAAGATGGGGCACTGATGTTGACAATTGCTTTCTTAACTTGCCACTGGTCTTCATTCAAGAAAGTGTAAACCACAAAATTTGTGGCTGATCTTGGAGTTTTTGATCTGGGTGATCTTAGGCAAGTCCAGTAAGGCTACAGCAGCAATGCCAGGGTATGACTAATGCATGGTTCATCTCCCAGCCTGTGCTCTAAGAGCTGTTGAACTGAAGAGTAAAGATTCTTTTCACACTCTAAATGTAATACATAGTCACAAAGAATAAGTAATTATTTTATCTAGTTTTTAACAATTAGTGTTTCTTGATGCATTACAGCAGATTCTGTAGTCTTCATCTAATCAGCAGTCTTAAAATGGTCATTTAAAGACTGTGAGCCATAAAGATTAAATAATACAAATACTAATAAATTCCTATGATTAAAAAAATCAATTGGATAGGAAATTAGTTTTATCTCATTGAAATTGCATAGTATATGAGAAGCCATAAAGATATACAAATGTAGAATAATCAGTGCCCAAATTTAAAACATCTTTAGGGGACATTAATATTATTTGCATATATTTTCACTAATTTGTCTGTCTTCTGCAGAAGACTGCAGAATACAGTCTTCTAAAATCCTCCAAATAAAGTAAGGGTTTTCACTGAGACTGCTGCTTTATAAATATTTGTATTTTCTCTTTGGAAATAGAAATACTTAGAAATTTGAGTTCTGCTTGGCTACTGTGTTAACCTATATTTTCCTAAGAACGGAAAAAAATAATTAAAGGCTCTCTAGATTGATTTTTTTTCATTTTCTCTTCCGAACAAAAAATGTTAAGTACAGAATATTTTTTTGTAGAGCATCTGTTTTTTCTTGATGTTTATTTCTGTCAATGTTATTAAAATAGTAGGACAAACCTCTCTGTTTTCAAATTAGTCCTTCATAGAAAGTGAAAAACTTGGATATGCCACTGTGACTTCCACATTCTATTTTTGGTGAAAACTGGGCATCACTGTAAGGTATGCAAATACAGTAAGAATGCAGAACTTCATTGTTTTAAACTGACCTGAGACAACCCTCTGGCCTTTCTGTATTAATCCACAGAAAATACCAATTCCCTGTATTTTGCAATTAGACCCAAGCCACGGAGTTCTTTCTAGACAGGAGATGAGCTGGATTTTCCTGCGCTCAGAAAGTAGATAAAGTTGGGATTGAGGAAAGTGATACCTGTTGCAATGTATTTAAAAAGCTGATTCATAAGGTAGTGGTAATTGGCATGTAATACTTTTACAATGCTTCAGTAACGCTAGTAAATCCTACAGTGCACTCAATACAAGAGAAAAACAGAAAACTGCTACATCATATTGGCACTGCATTAGAAACAGCAGGAACAATTTCTGGAAGCACGGCCAGATATCCCCAAAGATTTCAGCTACCTTTACTACATGCTAGAGGCTCTAATTTGAAAATGGCACTGATGCTTCATGCATTCTAACTCTCACTTTTGCAAAACTATATAAAAGGTTACTGTTTTGCTATGTATCAAACATAGCACAGCTCTTCTGAGGCTATGACACTGTTTTCTCAAATCTGCAGTCAGTGTTTCAGATCATTTAAATTAATGTAAGCTGACTGTTAGAACAGAGAATTCTCTGAAAGCCAACAGAACCCAAACAAAATGAGATATATTATGTCCCTGGATGTTTTCCAGTGACTAATAATCTGCTCTTCTTGAGTCAAAAGTTTGAAGAGCAAAAAAATACAATGACTTGCAGGGCCAGCCTCTTCATTTTGTACCTGCAAGAGCTTTTTAGTATCAGCTTTGCTGAATTAGTGGTTCTTGAATGTTGCTGAAAGCCTGCTGTTGTAACAAATGGACAGATCTCAAAAAATTATTAACACTGGCTCAGTTGAATGATTTTACAGGTACCTTCAGCATCAGCTTGGTCTCTTAGTGGAAGCAAAACTCCATAACCACTCCTGTGTATGAACACACTCCAGACTTGAGCTGCGTTAGGGAATTCACTCTAGAAAATTGGCATTTTCTTTCCAAAGACTTGATTGCAACCAGTTGTCCAAAATTGGTCTTGTAGTCCAAGAAGTCTCTTCCAATCATATATCTGTCCAAGTGTAATGAAACATTATCTCTGTGGAGATATTTCCACACTTGAGCTTTGTTTTAAATGCTGTATAGAAGTCTCAATTTTATGCGATGTAATCCCTATAAAATTCTTTGCCAAGACCCAGTGAGACTGTAAGTGTGTTGGAATAAGGATATTTTCTTGATTTGTTTTTCTAAAGTGTTTGTGTTTCTCCTCTTTCTCTCTCTTCTACTGTCTCTCTTCAGTTTTATACTCCTTGTTATTGGCAGCAGTTTGAGTACAAAAATAGGTCACAGGGAAATAGTTTTACAACAGCACTCCCCTGAACTCACCAATTATACTTGCATAAAGAGACCAAGTTGCTTCCTTGCTTTCTGTGTTTCCAAACATACCTCCTGTGAACTGGAAGGAATAGCTACACTTCCAAAAAAGGTGTTCTGCAAGAAGAGGTACTGACCAGTCAGATACGTACAACAGGCTTGGAATTGTGGTGGCTGGAAGTTAGCACTAAACTAGGAAGACCTACTAAAGTGCATCTCTTTCCTTCCTCAGGATGACCTTGAGATTTTTGCTGTTCCAAACGTAGAGGAGGCACAGCAAAAATGCAAGACATAGTACTAAAACCAAATGATGTGTGTGTGGAGAGGTGCAGGGTTGTGCTAGGGTTTTGTCTTTTGTACAGGCAATATTCTACTGCTTTAAAGAAGATACTTTATTTGCACATCCTGCTAGCAGAATATAAATTTATTAATACAAAATGAGCTGAAAGTAAATTTCAGTTGGAAGTAAATAAGTTGACAACATTTTTGACCAAGTTAAAGCTAAATCAATCCTAGACAAGCACTAATTAGGTCAGATCCTGTTCATCTCTTGAGGCCAAAGCCCACATATCTTTTTTATATGCTGACTTTCAAGTTGCTGTTCCTGTTAATTTAGTGAACAGGATTTGATACTCAAGCCATGATGTTTGTCAGCAACTGCAAAATCCAGTGTGAGCACGGGACCTATTTTGGCTAATGAACACCCTGATTATCTCAAAGTATTCCATTAGTAAGCTGATGTACAAGGTTTTGTTAGCAATTCAGTTAGCTTTCCTATAATTCTACGCTACTTTTCAGATAGCCTTGAACCACAGCTCTTTGAAAGTGACAGATGATTTATTTTTGCTGCAAGTAGCTGCTGAAGTTGCTCATCAACAGTTATTGATACCGTAACATCTTTTGCTATAACAGACTTTCTTTTGATTATTAGAACTTCTTTTAGCTTGGATTCTCAAGAGCTTACTCACAGCAGCTTAATCAATATTTTGGTGTCTCTAACATTCTTTTTTTAAAAAATAACTTGTCCCATTTTTTTTATTTATGAAAATATCTATTGGAATCAAAATAATTATTGGAGAAAGATTTTTTTTAGAAAATGTTTTTTCAGAAAATGTTTTATTCTCCTAGAGAATTTTTCAGAAGTTCCAGTGACCCTTTGCAATATCTAGGAATATCAAGTTCTATGTATGGTGTGTTTCTTGGATACCTATCTGAAATTCTCAAAGTGCTTGAAAGCTATTATATATAGTGTCATCAAGCAAATGTATGTGCAAATAACATATGATGAATCCAACATATTGTGATAGATATAACTGACTTTGAAAACCAGGCTTTATTCTGAATCCTAAGACCTAAACCAAACTAAACTACAACTAAAACATGGTATTCAGCACAGCAGATTTTTCCCACCAAGCACTAAGCTCATCAGTAATAATTTTTATGTTATTTTTATTTGTATTTTATCTGAGTTTTGATTAGAAGAAAGTTGTTAGCATTTTTCCATTCATTTAAATGGGAATAGGATTGGACTAATAGCTAGAGTTTTTTATAAGAAGTTTGCAGGCAACTCATCCAGAGCAGCTGTTAGTACTACAAGTTATTCCAATTGTTTGGTTTGCCTTGTTATTGCAATATTTATAATTAAATATTTTCAACTTTGTGTTATAGCTTTGTTCTTATAATTCTTAAAATGCATTTTTATAGCAAGACATTTCTCTTGTGTTGGAGTCATTGTAAAAAGTAATCTGAAGCATGCCATTCTTTCCCCAGGATTTCCATAGTTTATGCTACTTTCTATTATATGCACCAGTGTATCAGGTGGATTTTTTTCTGTTGCTTCATGCTTCTTTGGCAGGGGTGTGGGGGGGAGTTTTTTATTTTCTGTTATTTAAAGAAGGGAACAACAGAGTTGATTCTTCTCTTTACAGTCATAAAACTGCACAAAGTTTACTTGACAAAAATGAGTGAAGAAAGAGTGAAGAACTGACATGCCAGAAAGGAGCATTTCTCCCTAAATTCACCTAGATTTACCTCCCCACTTGTTTTAAGAATCGGTTTTTCCCCTTCAAATTTGTCAGTTCAGATTAAAAGCAGGCATCAAATTTTGTATCAGTAAAAGAGAAATCTGATTAAATAAGTCAGAGTCAGCACTTTTATGGTTGGTCAGTTTAGATTCAAAGCATATTCTGTGACTAAAGCAAAATTCAACAAAATACTCCAGCATTAGCTTCAGCAGGCTAAAGTTAGTGTTCATGTAGTCATCAGTAATTTGAGCAAACAATGTTGCTGTCTTAAAGCTCTTTACTATATTTTCCTCTTTTATATTTAATTATGGATACGTATCTGTAAAAGTTATTCCAAATTTCTAGCTTTATAGCACATGAGATGATAAGAATATGTATATTTTGGGGGAATGAATGGCTATACTACAGTCTGGGAACCTTCTTGATGCTGAAGTTTCCTAGGCTACAAAACAGAGATTCATGTTACAAGTTGCAATATGGTAATGATCACACGTCTATTTATACACACACACGCATAATGTATATCTCCTCCTTGCTATAAGACTAATGGTCCCATATTTTCATTAACTCTTTGACAGTGAACTCTGTTCTTCTTTGTTTTGTACATAGTGAACTATAACTGGCTTAATCCAGAAAAGTGCTAATGCGCAAGTGTGTGGTAGGGTCTGAAAGTGTGATGATTGGTAAGGGACTGCCAAAGTTCCATAATCTTTAGGTTTTTCTTTGGGTGATCTTCATAACTACTCGTAGTGGATACAAGGAGGAACAGGGAGCAGTATTTTGTTTCGGCCACACTGCAGATATCTGAGTTAGGTTTCTATATGGACCCTTTCAATGGATTGAACCAGAATTGTTTTAAGGCATATTTCCAAAGATTCCAACCTTATCCTAGGGGAAAAACTTTGGTTTTCAGCCAGCCTAACAATGGGAAGTCATAAAGATGGCTTAGAAATACCTTTGTTCATCAGACTTGCAGTTTTGCTGTGTATTCTGTGACTGGAGCTGAAAACTCAGCACTTTTAATTCTATCAGACAACAAAACCCCTTTTAATAAACAGACATTGGTTCTCTATCAGAGGCTGATAATGGTCTGGGATGCATATTTGAAATCCTAATAAAACTGAATGAATTGCTCATTATTGTTCAATATTTGAACATGAGACCATTTTTTTTTTTCCACTGAAACATGAAAAGGTTCTGTAAGGAACCCAGTGAAACCTTGCCACTCTAAGGTCCTCCTGGACAATATTTCCCATTGCTGTCCTCCTTTGTTATTATGAATTATTTTCTTTCCCCCCTAAAGAAAGATTATGTTTCTTTTGAGGAAGATTTTCTAAATGGAATTAATCCATTACAAGAGCAGAGGTAAAGTTGTTTTTGTTTTTTTTTTTTTTAAATAGCCTTAGAGGATTCAGGATTCAGTTTAATCCTTAAATCTCTGAAGTTAATAATAGGTTGTTTTTCTCAGGGAACAGTGCTGTCTGCTTAAATGTTTCTAGAGAATTATACAAATAAGGTTTGAATCAGGTGAATATTCTCTTCAAGCTTCACATTAACTAAACATACATCTTCTTTAGGATTTAGGGGTTTTTTTTTAGCAGCAGTAATGGAGAGAGGAATTCAAAACCCAGTACATTTCAAGGACTGATGTATCTGTCTGGACTCTTTGGAAATCACATCTTACGTAATGGCAGGACAAGTTGTGTCAGATGCAACTTTTTAGACAAGACTGGTTGCTTCTTTCATGAAGAACCCCTTTTTTCATATTTCCATGCATT
>NW_010522516.1:7300-25085 GCF_000687285.1 Phaethon lepturus
CCACCAGGGAAACCTACTGATCCTAAGCTATTCTGCAGATGGTTTTACTTACTGGGGACTGAATATGGTTTGTGTGTCAAGATTGTGACATATGTCTCTGAAATTTTTAGTGTGGATGACTTACTGGGTGACAACAGGTAGGTCTCTTACAGAGAGAAGATTAGAACAGAACTGTTCTGTCTCATGGCCCAGGCTTTTAACTACCTGAGAAAGCAACAATCTTCCCCATTCTGTAAAGCTGTTATAAAAAGTCTTGGTATCATTTAATTTTTTTTTCCACAGCTGTCAAAATGGTACTTAGTAGGTTTATCCAACAGACTGTGAACTGGATGTGTAGTCACTGAGCTGATCCTGTTTTAATCATTGACCTTAAGTGGAAAGAAGGGAAATATCAAACAAATATTTTCTTCTGATCTTTGAAAAGCTGCCAAAACTAACGAAGTTGAATTCATTTGGGACAAAGGAGATGCTTTTGTTTTTCTGCCTCTTTCAGCTTAGTCGCGTTTTGGATGGCACTCAGCTATTGCAATTGGAATACAAAACAACTCTGCAACTCTGCATCAAATCCCTCTGAAAGCTAGGTCCGTCTCATGTAATTACAATGCCACCCAGAAAATACTTGATTGTGTATCTTACATGTGTATACTCCTTATCTTCTTGGTAAATAGCCAAAATTCACTGAGTGGTTTTTTTTTTTTTTTTGGTTAGTGGAAAGAGTTGGGGAGTGGGGAGGTAATTTGCCTTTCCTGCTCTTCTTTAGCTTGACCATAAGAGAACAACCTAAATCAAAGTTTGATGCCTACTTGATGCGCTTGATGCGCCTACTTTTTAAAATGACTGAGGTGGATTTTTAAATATGAATCTCCATTCTTTTGTATCAGTCAGCATAAGAGATCAACCTAAATCAAAGTTTGATCCAAATGCGCCTACTTTTTAAAATGACTGAGGTGGATTTTTAAATATGAATCTCCATTCTTTTGTATCAGTCAGACTGCTGACATGAAAGGCCCTGGAACTCTTACTTGTATCCTTATGTTCAATGCTCTGAGGGACATACACCTGTTCAGAGTTTAGCAGCCTCATATACATACACATGGAACAGCCTGTCCAATGTTCATGTATTCTTCAGGTTCAGTACACTGGGAATAAACCTCAAAGCAAAGCCATTTTTCTTAAAAGGTCATTAAAGCTTTCCAGAGGCCAGAACTGTTCAGTAAGGTTCCTGTAGTGAATGAAGTGATGCCACAGCGGTGATTAATGTCAATTAAATAGTGTGGGCTGATCTTGTATGATCTAAAGCAATCTCATCCCATATTGTCTGCCATGGGACTTTGCTGCAACTTAGGCTCTGGCTGTGGGCTGTTGGCTCCTCTCGAGCTAAGATGATAAATTATGAAGGTCGTTTGCAAAGACTGGGAGGCGAATTGTTCATTATTGGAGAGGTTGTTAACATATTCTTTGTGCATTAGTCAATGTGGCCCAGAATATTTTACTTACTGACTTACAACTGAAATAAAAACACAAGGACAAAAATGAGCTCAGCTGGGCCAGCTTTGTTTCCTTAGGTGTGATACTCTGTGTACTGACCCTGTGACAGAATAATTTGCTTTCACAGGAGTGTAAGCATTTGCAGGATTAAATAAATAAGAATAATATTAACACTAATAAGTGGAAAGCAAGTAGCTCCCTGAAAGTTTGACGAATGTTAAAATATAGCGGCACGTGTCCTACAAGTCATCCTACACAGAACTTGCACTTTGGCCAGTTATTTATATTATGGAAAGTTCATAGCAGGAGTGAATAGCCTTTTTAGGGATTCTTAGCAGAGTATAAAACAGAGCTTTGCCACCACTGTTGCGGATGCTGGACTGGGTCCAGAAATGGGACAGCCCAGCTCAGGAGAGTTAGCTTTTCTTTGAAGGTGAGGAATAGCTCTGGAAACAGAGTGGTGACAGCTCTTCCTCAGCAGCAGCCACCTTCACAATCCTTAAAGGCAGGTCTTCTGTCATTCCCTTAGGAGCCTGTTTCCTAAAGCATTTGCCTGCTCTCTCTTCTCCAAGCATGATCTGCTGAGGCATAGTCCTGCAGCCAGATGTATGCTGTCATCTTGTCAAATACCATATTGCCAAAGAAACTGTGTTAAAAGTGTTGGTTACCTGAATTTAAAAGGAGACCTTGGATCAAGCTAGGACTAAAATATCAGAGAAGAAATTTCCTTAGTTATCTATTCAGAAGTGACTGAATATACTTCTCCCCACCTCAAAATGTAGGCCATGAGGAAGGAAGGAGAGGATTTGGATTTAATTATTAACTGGAATCCCTTCTCTCCCCTGTCTCCCTTGGGTGATAGATGGCTCTGAATCATACTGGGAGACTATAGGGACTCATATTTAAGTAAGTCAGGCCTTTTCTTTTGTTAAACCATGTATTCAGTACATTGTTAAAGGACAAGATGAATACAGTTTTGAAATCAGTCACATTCACCCTGAAATGTAAGGGTGTTAGCCAGTATTTGATGCAGGAAACAATTTTCACTCACCAAGGACAGAACTCATACACAAAAAAGAATAATTTGAAAAGATGGTACTTCAGAAATCTGATAAAATGCATACTTTCAACTGAAATTTGTAATGTTATTAACAAGTGCTTGTAAATTTGTTCTGTTATGTAAGCTTTGTAAACAGACAGGATCACTTTTTTCTCTCTTCTGTCCCCCTTCATTTTTATTTTTCTCTCTTCATACTGCACATGAAGTCCAGGCAGGCTATTGTTTGTAATAGTTTTTTTGAGAATTCACCAAAAACAAAGATCTTTCAGTTGTATTGAAGGCAACATGCCTGTCTTATAGGTATATCTATTCCTTTCCCTCATATTTTATAATTTATTCATACTTCATGAATTTTTCATACTTCACACTTCAGATTTGTGAAGCTATGAACACGTTTCTTACTGAAACATGGCTAAAAATTCTAGGTTTTGTTGAAATGAAGATCTAAGACTTTATTTTTTCACACAGGTCTGTAGTCAGATTGCTTGTCTCCAACTGCTGATATTGGTTATTTTGAATCTTCCTTCTAGATACTCCTCTTTAATTTTCAGCCTAAATGTTATATTAGTTGTTCTTATGTTTATGTTTTATGTCCTTTAGTTTAAATAGTTCTTCTGCCTCCATAATGCTTACTTCCCTGGGAATATTTACAAAAGGCAGCTACGTTCTCTCTCAGCCTTCATTCTGCTAAGTTAAAGACGCTAAGCTCATAGTTGTCTCTTGTAAGTTGAGGTCTGTGTTCCTATCGTCCTTTTAGACCATTCTTTCACCAGCTCCAGTTTGTCCTCAGCTGCCTTGAAGAAAAATGAACACAACTGTATCTCAGTATTACCAATAATGTTGCAAAAATTACAACTGTATCTCAGTATTACCAACAATGCTGCAAAAATGTCTTGTAAATCCCGTTAATATGTCTCTAATTTCTGGAAATACTTTTCCTGATTCATATTAGGCCTTAATTTGTCTTTTCTTTAAGGCAGGGATGCCACAACATAGTGGCATCAAATATTTTCTGACCAGTCCATAAAGTTTTTGGTTAGCAGGCTTCTTGATTTCCTGAGAGTTTACTGGCTGTTGGACCCTACTTCTGGGGCAACTTTGCCAGGCAGAGTCCAGTCATGTGTATAAGTCTTCCCATCATGGATAATGAATTCAGAAGACCAAGTCTCAAGTAAGTAATCACCAGATGCAGTGATTCTGCTACTCACCTACCTTGGTCTGAGGTAGACCCCCAAACTGTAGCTTATCCATCCCAGGGCTGTTGGCACATGTGTACTAAGATTCTCTGAGGTCCGGTTTTATAATGAAATAAAATGGTCTATTTCCAAATTAAATTTCAGTTTCTCTTGAATGATTATTTCTTTTTTTTATTTTTAATTTTCAAATATTCCCCAGAACAGAATTCTTTCTCTAACAATAGTAAATCTCATTGTGCTTCTGGAGTTGTATGTGGAAAGAGAAAACCGATCTATATTTATCTTTGAGATTGGATTAAGAGAGTAGCAATGTACAGCTGTTTATATGTCTCTTTATGTCTCTGCTATTCTTAGCTGCCAGCATTTTCTTGAAGGATATCTCCATTGCACATTGTCATCTTCAGTGTTTTCTTAGCTAACCACACTTTTCATCTGAAAAACAAGAACCAAATATTTGAGAAGAAAGAACTTTACCACTCTAGCCCTTAACCTTGAAAGTCATACTGGTAGCCATATCACACTAATTGATCACCTACAGCTTTTTCTTGTTAGAATTCCCCAGTGAAGAACAATTTGTCAATTATTGTGTTATTGTATGCCAAATACAGTGGCTCAAAGCTTCCTTTGTAAAGCAATGCCTTATCTTATGTGCAGTAACCTTAAAATACTGGACTTCATTCTCTGGTAGATGGATCGTCACTTTTCTGCTACTACTGATTTTGCAAACTGGAGTTCCTTCCTAGAAACACCCCCAAACCATTGTCTCTACTGATTCTCTATTGCCTGCTCTTTCCCTCTCACTACCGTTTTCAACAATTCCCTCAAAAACTGGTTCGATAAGGAAAATCACAGTGCATGATATTTCTCTTCTACAAAGTAAATTTAAAGTTGATAAACAGAATCATAGAATAGTTTGGGTTGGAAGGGACCATTAAAGGTCATCTAGTCCAACCCCCTTCAATGAGCAGGGACGGCTTCAACTAGATCAGGTTGCTCAAAGCCCCGTCCAACCTGACCGTGAATGTTTCCAGGGATGGGGCATCTACCACCTCTCTGGGCAACCTGGGCCAGTGTTTCACTGCTCTCATTGTAAAAAATTTCTTCTTTACATCTAGTCTAAATCTGCCCTCTTTTAGTTTAAAACCCCTTGTCCTATCACAACAGGCCCTGCTAAAAAGTCTGTCCCCATCTTTCTTATAGGCCCCCTTAGCTGCAATAAGGTCTCCCCAGAGCCTTCTCTTGTCCAGGCTGAACAATGCCAACTCTCTCAGCCTGTCCTCATAGGAGAGGTGTTCCATCCCTCTGATAATTTTTGTGGCCTCCTCTGGACCCTCTCCAGCAGGTCCATGTCTTTCCTGTGCTGAGGGCTCCAGAGCTGGATACAGTACTCCAGGTGGAGTCTCACCAGAGTGGAATAGAGGGGCAGAATTACTTCCCTTGACCTGCTGGCCATGCTTCTTTTGATGCATCCCAGGATATGGTTTGCCTTCTGGGCTGTGAGCATGCATTGCTGTCTCATGTCCAGTTTTTCAGCCACCAGTACTCCCAAGTCCTTCTTGGCAGGGCTGCTCTTGATCCCTTCATCCCCCAGCCTGTACTGATACTGGGGGTTGCCCTGTATCCAAGGTTCAGGGCACCGCACTTGGCCTTGTTGAACCTCATGAGGTTCACACAGGCCCATTCCTTGAACTTGTCCAGGTCCCTCTGGATGGCATCCTGTCCCTCAGGCGTCAACTGCATCACTCAGCTTGGTGTTGTCTGCAAACTTGCTGAGGGCACATTTGATCCCACTGTCTATGTCATTGATGAAGATATTAAAGAATACTGGTCCCAGTACGGACCCCTGAGGGACACCACTCATCACCAATCTCCATCTGGACATTGAGCTGTTTACCACTACCCTCTGGATATAACCATCCAACCAATTCCTCATCCACCGAACAGTCCACCCATCAAATCCGTATCTCTCCAGTTTAGAGAGAAGGATGTTGTGGGGGTACGTGTCAAAGGCCTTGCAGAAGTCCAGACAGACAACATTGGTAGCTCTTCACTTGCCCACTGATGCAGTCACTCCATCATAGAAGGCCACTGTCTTGGTCAGGCTGAACTTGCCCTGTTCATAGTAAAGTGAAGCCCAGTTTAACATTAAATATATTTATTTCCTATAGTGCATTACTGTCAACCTTCCAGAAACATTGTTCAAGAGTGAAAGTAAGCTAATTCACTTACAGGAGCAGGCAGTTTTTAATTTTATTGTTGATATTAATGGATTGTTGAATTATTATCTAGCAGTTAAATTGCAGGTTACCCTCCACTGCCTCCTTCAAGGAGTCATCGTGAGTGGTAAACCATAGTGCATGTGACCATAGAATAGAGCATCACTGGAAATGTGACTAACATTTTTCACTGTCTCACTGGGTTGCCTCTTTCTTGGTTAGTTCTCCCTCCTTTTACCCAGCATTGATATTTTTTTTTTTTTTAGTTAGAACCCACAGAATCACACAACTTTATCTAGAGCACAACTCTATCTCTGTATTTCAAGATTCATTTATGTTCATGAATGAAATGGGTAGAACTGTCTGCTTTTATGAAGGCTTGAGACTTTTTCTATGGCAATAAGCAATAAACTGACTGGGTATGATTGAGAGAAGGATGTGATAGACTCTACTGCTCTGTGCTAGCAGAGAACTTTGTTCTCTACTAATACAGACAATATTTTCATGATTGTGATGTCAATTTGGAGAAGGCCTCTGATTTTTTTCAAGGGAGTGCCTGCTGTACATATTCTAAAATTAGGTTACTTTATAGAGAACTGAGCCCCAAAAATAACTACATACTTCTCAATAATCTGTGAAGTTGGTTGTTCCAACAGGTTTACCAGGGCCACAGAGACAAAAAAGAGGACAGAAATGTGAAATAAGCTAAAGCTTTTTGAATATTCTCAGTGCTGTACTGAAAAGCTTTGAGGAGGGAAGAAACAGAAATCTGTTGGTAGTAAGTCCACACAAACAAGAGGTGGCTATAGGTTAAAGGAGAAAGGAGAGCCCTGGTTTACCCAATCCTGAGCTAAGTCTTCCACTGCACAGGGGCCCAATTTTCTCAGCGACCGATCGCAGTTGAAGACCTTCTACTTTGTGGTGTGAGAATGTAATCAGACACATGTCATTGTACAGATCTGGTGAAGGCATTATATGTGTGGGGGAAGTGATTACAGGACTTGTTGGAAAGCCATGTTACACAATGAGTTACATGATTAGATATCAGAAGCCAATGTTCAGGAGATTGTATTTAGTGTATCATCTCATCTAACCATAGCCACCTAAACTAGCAGTCTAGGCTGTGTTTGGGGTCAATGGAGAAGGAAGTGCATCACAAGAGTGCTTCATCATTGGATGAAGCCTCCTCTGTCCTACTTGTTTCCATAGTTTATTGAGTGAACAATGTATAAAACTTAAGACTAAATCCGTAATTTTTAGATGGCAGAAACTGCTCTGAATTCTCTTCAGAAACAGTTGAGAAACTGGTTTTTGGTGTATTGATAAATATGGCAGAAAGTAGCTGCAGTTACTTGACACTATTAATTGACATTTGTCAGCACTTTCTAGAGACTACCCTTCTCTCGATGGGGCCCATCAGGGTCATCCCTGATACTAGTAGTTGTCACTACTATGTAAATAATAAATAATGGACTAGACAGTGAAAAAGCATGTGTAAAAGAAGTAGTTCATGTAGTAAAAAAAGTAGTTAATCTTCAGATATCATATGAAGTTAATTCTTCATGAAATCTCTTTAAAAGAGCTATTTCTAATCCCAGCTATCTAGAATACTATACCTAGTCTAAGAGAAAACTGCCTCTACATGGTCCTTTGCAACAGTAGAATACTCACTTGCATATCATTTATGTATAGACTTTTCCACTGTTTTTCTATCTTCAGTGAAAAAACAACTGAAGATAGAAAGTGGTATGCAGTGTTTCATAAATACTGTTTGAGCTTGACATACAATTTAAATTTAAGATTAAGTTCAAGATTTTGCTGCTGTCCATTTTGTGTGTCAGCAATTGGGCTCCACCTTTAGCTGTTGTTTTTGTTTGTTTGTTTGTTTGTTTTTGGACCAGCCTAAAACTTCTTTGGAAGTCACTTTCTATTTTCATTAGCAGTACAGTCCATAGATAACTTTTTTCTATACAGATACAACAAAATAATATAGGTTTCTCTGTTTTTCAGAAATTACAGTTGACAGTTTTTTACAAGTTACAGAGTTTGCAGTTATGGCAGTAGATTGGGATGCAAGAGATCTGAGTATCAAGTTCTTTGTAATAACCTAGGCTTATGTGAGTTTAGGCAAGACATTGTATTTCTCTTAAATAATGACCTACCTTTGTCTTGTCTTGTGTACTACTGAGCATAGAAGCTGCTCCACCTCTGTACAGCATCATTCCAGTCTTGTCAGTCAAAAATGGAAAAAGATCTGGCATAAGACAAATAGATGATAGAATTCAGTGTTTACTGTAACATTGTATTCCTTTGAAAATCCTAGCTATAATTATCATCATAATTTGTGATGAGCACCAAAATGGAACAATGGGACTGGATCAAGGGCTTCAGAGCAGGTGAGAAAATGATTTAGGAAAAGATTCTAGGAAATTTTAAAATTTTTTTAATGTTTTCTAATGTAACCCAAGCTCTTCCATTTCCATTTCTTTGATAAAAATACCAAGCTCATCTGACTCTGAATTTCAACCTGGTATTTCTCTTTACTTGTAAATCTCAGTCTTGTCCCTCTGTGGACTTATGGCAGATGTGCAACCTTTCCTATGTTAAGGTTGCAAAATCTTGGGCACTTCATTAGAGTGAATGGAAAATTACAGTCACTTGTTGATGAGGATTTATGGTGTGAGTCCTCTGTGCAGGATTTTACATTGGAAATTCATTATATTTTTATTCCATTTGATGGTTAATAACTTTATGTGTTTTTTTATAAAATAATTTAGTGTACATCATGAGGGAGATGGACAAAACCTTTGCTGTTTGAAGGCAAAACGATGTAGACTATTGCTCAAACCTGCTATCCTTTTGCTATACATTAAATCTCACACTTGCTGGGCTCTGTAGCAGTAAAATGTTTCCATATCTAGCAGTTAAACTTAATGCCAGGTAAGTAAGTGCTTTAGTGTTTCAAATTGACAAACAAGGGTTTATATTTTCCCAATGAAGGTAGAAAATGGATGGTGGGAAAGGGATGCAATGTTCATAAAGTACCTTGAAAGCACTGCTTTGCTCTTAATAAGAGCCGTGAAATGTTTACCTTGTTACTATTGCTCTATTACTGTTGAATATGAACAGGAAAATGAAGCACAACAGTTCAATCTGTTTGAACTGTTGATCCTATATTGATCTATATTGATCCAGGCTTCCCTACAGTATGTCATCTTTCCTGTGACACCACACATCGTACTTGTCTACCCCATAATAAATAATACAGTGTATGAATTCAACCTGACCTGCAGAGGTTGTGATTTGGGGATCTTCTGTTCCTTCCACAGCACATGCACCCACTGACTTTATAGTACATGCAGGCTGAGTCTACCAAGTGTGCTGCATTAACTGGACCAAAAAGTACACATGACAAGAGAAAGCAGTCTTTTATGGAAGTGGTTGACCTTACCTCCCTTTTCTACCAGTGGAAAGGCCAAGTATATTAGGTTTTACAGCTGTGCCAATGTTTTCATTTGTTTGTTCTAGAAAAAACAATGGCAAACTCTGTAAGTGAATGATTTAAAACTGCATTAAACATTCTGCAAAATGTTACAAAAAAAAAGCTGCTGGGCTACCTGGGACTTCACAGCTCCCAGTGCTGTGAAACACTATGTAGATGCAACTTCTCTATGTAGCCATGGTACAACATTGAGAGGCAGGATGTATCAGTTGGACAAGGACAAAGGTCTGTGTTACTATCATAACATAATGCCTAGCTCTCTATAGCCATGCCCTTTACTGTATAATCTTACCATCAGATTGTAGGTTCTTTGTAAGTTCCTGAAGAGCTAAATTCACACTTTAAACCTGGTTTAAATGTGATGTTAATTATCCTTCTCTTTGGATTTAGTGTGCAAAGCTCTGGAAATTAATATGTTGTGAAGTGCTGAAATGAAACTAGTTTCTTCAATCTGTGGGAAGCCCAATACAGGAATTCATTTTGCTTCCTACCCTTGCGTGTGCTGTTGTAAACATGGAATGCTCTCTTACTACATTTCCACCTCTGTAATTGAAAAGTTCATACTGAAGTTACATGTGGGAATTGTTATTGGAAAGTGATTTCTTTTTTCTTGTCCTCAATAAGTACAAATCCCAAGCAATTAAACTTTTGTTCTATTATACAACTATAGAATGTCTGCTAAAAATTTCACAGGAACATGTTGCAGTTACAGAAGAAATAAAACCTTTGAAAACCAGGATATTTTCCAGCAAGGCTAACCGAACATGTAAACATTAAAAATTGTGTCTTGACTTTGGACAACAAAAAGTACTGGGAAATATTTAATACTGTGCTTGATCTTTTTCTGAATGCATAGAATTTGATACTTACAGGCAATAGCCTTGTTTAGAGGAATGGAAGCACAAGGCTGTGATGATTGATGACTTTGGAATAAACCTGTATATCTGTAGGTTTTGCTGTTTCCTGAAAATTTGTACAAAATTAATTTATTTTGTACACTTTTTCAATTTATTTTTGTTTGTTTGTTTTCAACTTGAGAAACAACGAATTTTTGTTTAGTTCTCCTGCCCTAAAGAACCTCTCCTGACGTTCAGCATGGTCATGCAGCTTAGAGGTTTCCACAACACCTATTGCCCTCATTCTTATGGCCTGCAACTTTGTTTTATTTATAAACTTGCACTCAACTGTTTGTATTTCAAATGGTTTAAATTGCAGCTTTAAAATAAAAGAATTGAGATTCTTGTTCTTCCCCTTGTGCTATTTTGGTGGCACAAAGGGGACTTTAAATGTGTCTTACTGAGAACCTCACTCAGAAGAAAATATTTGAATTTTCGCGCAAGTGAAGAGTGTATCAGTTTCACTAAACTCAGCATGACTTAATGTGCCTCAACATAAGAATATGTCTATGTGTTTTACTGGATCATATGTTTAGTGCTGGTCATAGAAATATATTTTTGGAGGAGCTGTGTGTTGTTGGCTGGAATTCATGCCACATACCCCAAGAATTTTTCAAGTCCATGAGACCTGTTGCTTTTCACCGAAAGTTAAAACTCCTGTGTTTCATTTGTGTTGCAGAAGGAGATTTATAATTCCGTTTGCTTCAGATTCTTTATGAAAATCCTGTAGGATATCAGTTGTAAGAGAACTGCTGGGTCTCAGCCATGTTTTGGGAAAGTGGTAAATGAATCACAGTGTGATTTTGGTGAATGTCAGCACAGAGGGAACTGTCAGTGACTGAACCAGGGAAATTTTATGTGTTATTTTAGGGCCAAACTTGTTAAATGTATGTATAATTTTAATAAGTATGCCTCTCTCCAGTAAAATCAGGGCATTTTGCAGCTGAAAGCTGCTAAAAGTGTTATTATTTGGAGCCTAGGAGCCAGGTCTTCACTGAAAAGAAACCAGTCCAGAACCATGTTATTACTGCAGTTGTACCAATACATCAGCAAGGCTTGAGTTCCTAAGAAACCTGAGGTGCTGTCAGAGGAATACAGGATCTTCTGTACCCAGACTGCCAGGCTCATTATGTAGTGACCAAAGACATGCTTCCATCTTGCTATATTATGACTTACCAGTATAAACTTCTCATTTTATCTCCTAATAAATGAACACCTTCTTTACAATCTAATGGGTTGTGTTTGCTGCCAGAAATACTAAAGGCGGCAAGGAAGAAATTATAATTCATGAAATTATTTGGGGTAAAGTAGGAAACTCAGCTTATCTGAATTGCTGCTTCTCTGTTATTGATGAGAACGTCAGTCTCCAACGCTTGAAATCCTTTCAATCCTTTAACTGTGATGAGTTACCAACCCATGCATTGAACCTGGGAAAGGTACAATCAGATGAGTGTCTTCTGCTTTCGAAATAACATCTTGCTTTTTGGACCTCCAATGGATTATATCTGTGTAGTCAGGGAACACAAATACAGACACTGAGAGAACTGAAAGACTGTTCAGGACTCTGTGAGCAGAGAGAAAAACAGCTTTTATGTTGGAACAGAACTACTGTTCCCAGAAGAAAACATTTAAAGCCTAATTCAGAGTTCACTAAAGTTAATGAAAGGTTTCCATTGACTTTGCTACTCGATTTCTATATAGGATATTGTACTGCAGAATCAGATGTCTTCCAATAGTACATTTAGGAAATGCAACTATCATCTGTCCAGTGTTTTGTTTTTTCATCCTCTCTTCAGGAAGCAAATAATGTCCTCATTATGCTGGTCATGAATTTGGAGTGACATTTTGCATACATGTTGCTTTGTGTTCCTGTTGGCAGGTTGAAGGTGTGTTTTGCAGTTGGAGAAATTCGGGAAGATTCTTAGATACTGAGAAAGTTCAGTTAGACATCTGGTCCCCAAGGAAGTTCTGTTGGCCTACAGACATTGTAGCAGGATTAGCTGTGCCAGACAAGTTCTGCCCAGACTCTCTTCTTAGGAAAATATTTTTTGATATTATGGGTTGGGCCACAGAGGGCTTTGAAATTAAGCACTCTGGCTGACTTGAGATCATGGGAATCCAAGCTTCTTTAAGTGCTGGAAAACAGACTGAAAGCCAAAAGCAGTAGAATAGTATCGTAGTTTGGAAAAGTGCAATTTATGACAGATTTCTGAGGAATGCAGGAAAACTTTACAATTCTGCTAGATGCTAAATTTGGAAAAAATATGGAAAATAGTAGTTGCTGTGCTTTCCCCCTTTATTTTCCCTTTAAAATGTTAGAATTCCAAGTACAGTTTTGGTTTTTTTCTTCTCTTTTCTGCAACTAGTTAATATGCAGGATGTCCACAGAGTATTTTGATCGGCTTTTTGTAGAATATTGTATGCCTCCTGGTCGGGAATATCAAATTCCTTTACCTCAATCTTGCTATTAGATGTCAGGGATGGATGGAATAGTACCTTGAGAGACGAACTGGGATGTTCAAATCAGAGTTATGCCTGAATAATCTGCTACTTCTACTTTTGTGTCCACCCTGACACCTTCCTTCCTATTTCCTACCTGGTACTTGCATCACCCTTTTGTATCTGCCTTGTCCACATGAGCCTCACCTGACATAAGGATTCTGAGTTCTCTTACTTTCCTGTGTGGTGCACAACATAACAGGATCTTTGCTGAGGCTACTGGTTGATTATGTACACTGTTTGTATCTTCTGTCTCAGAGAGAAACATTCTTGGGTCTCTTGGGATGAATGTATGCTCACTTTCAGATCTTCAATGTATAACATCAAATCTCTGCACTGAGGATTCCTGCTTAGTTCTTTGAATACATTTTTCTTTCAAACTTATCCTTAAAAAGACTACAAAACTCATTAATTTGAAGGCATGATTTGAAAGTTTGTCACCTACTGCTGTAAAATCTAGTGTCAAAGTCTCTGCGTTGAAAGCTTATTTCATGTTGCAGATTCCTCTGTTTGTACCAGTGATGGTGTTTACAACACTCTACCTTTTAAATTATGGTTTTCCTGAGATTTTAGGACAAATTACTATATTCTTTTTTTTTTTCCTTTTACCAAGACATTACAGGCTTCTCAATAGTGTTTAGTCACAAGGAACATATTCTATGTGAATGCTGGTGTTTTGGATAAATTTCACTACTTTATAAGGGTCAAAGGATGGAATTTGCCTTTGGATATTTGTATGTGTGCCCCAAAGGAAGAAAGAAGTGTGTTTAAAAGAGAATTTAAGTTAAGGTTTGATAGAAAGCTTCTTAGGGCAGTAGAAAACCTTCTATTGATTTCAGTGGATTTGCAAAAACCCATCCCAATAGGTAATTAACTCAGAAACTTGACCTAATTTTTATGGTATTTACTTAATGATCATACGTGTTGTTTATTTGCTGTGGTTTCAGAACACTCTGTCGGTTATCATTCATTGAGTTTCCTTTGCTCAGCTCTATCTGATTCTTTGCTTTTCAAAGTTGAAGGGTGAACAAGAAGTTCAGGAATTTCATCATGAAAGCTGTACAATGTAAAGGAATTGACACCTAGAAAAACAAACAGAGTTGAACAGGATTTGACAGGTTGCAGAAAAGAGAGAGTGAACAAGATGGGAACAATGAGCAGCAACTAATTATTATTTCACTGGTCACCATAACACATTAAAAACTTCCAAAGGCTGTGAAATTAATTGCATGCAGAACAGCACTCAAGGTGCTTAATATTTTGTCTCTCTGGGACAATTTGCTGGAGACATCCTTTGAACTACAAATACAAAGCAGGAAAGACGGGACTCTCTCTGGCTGTGTCATTCTTCATTTTAATGAGGAAAAAATGTCACACAGAGCAGTGTGAATTTGAAATATTATAATATGCTTCAGTTTTATGTCAGAGTAAGTATGTTTCTTAAAACAGCCCTAATGATTCTAAATTCTAGACCTTGTTGACAAGACATCTGCTTATTTGGCCTGTGGTTTGTGTCTCATCTATAAGCTCATTATCATATATATTAAAAGAAACCTATTAAAATATTTGCATTTTAAAATGAATGATAAACCCCCCCTACCCATCTCTCAGAAACTTGTTCTTTTTGTCTTGCAAAACATTCCACTAGGGAGAGAGAAATATTTCAGTTATTTTCAAATCATTTAACATTTGGGTAATACTTATAATTACTTTTCTCCTTAATTGATAAAGCTGGAAGGCTTATATAATATTACTTTTAAAATTCATAGTTCAATGTAAATAATCTTTTCGGTACCCACAGACCTCTCAGCTGGATGCTGACTATAACCCTAAGGGTGCTCATTCTTTCTTTTGGTCTTATTTATTATTTTCTTCTCTCCTCATCAGTTTTCTATTATTCTCTTTCCTGCCTCTTCAGCTGTCTAGCTGCACATGTAACGCGTGAAATGACACTTGAAGCCATGCTGGTTGTTTATTTAAACAAGTCATATTGAGATGAAAAGAGCAGATGATTGCAAAGATATAATAAATCTGATCTAGAAGCTCATCAGGCTCTTGAGAGGTCTTACCATTTTAGAAAATCTTGCACCTGGGCTTGTGGTTCTGAGACCTTTAGTGTCAGCCCTCCTGGTCTAGCATAAAGTGCAGGAAGTTCCTTTTGTTTCAGTGGTCTGGGTCTGGTCCTTAGTTGTCACTGTGTGAGGACAGGTTTGGCTGCTTGGCCCTATCTCAGCTCTATTAAGTTCCTCTGAGAGCAAGCTGGTATTTTTAGCAGTTTTTTAGCAGAAAGCAGTTCTTTTAGGTCTTCTTCTGTGGTACGACTGGCAAATGTAAGAAAAACATTAGAATTTGCCCACCAGTTAAGGGCCTGCCTGCTGTTCAGGCTATTTGCTCGGTCCTGTTTGTTAGAAAACCTCTGCGCAAAGGATGAGAGGGGTGCTACAGCAAGTGACAGGGAAATAGCTAGCTGAGAAGATTCAGCTTTCTAGAACCTACTCAGCAAAAAGTGGCATCCTCAAAGCAGGATGTTTTCCCTAGCAAGCTCTTCTAGTGGAAACTAAAGAGGAGATAAAACTGGCTTCATCAGGTGCACCAGAAAGGTGGTCTTCTCTGAAGATGTACAGCAGTTCCTGTCACCTCTGCTGGAAGAGGTATGTGGCTTGGATGGCATAGGTCTGTTAATGTACCCACTATGACTAGCATCCACTATCACTATGGTGTGATTTTTATTTCAGGAAACAGGTTCCCCAGAAGGAAAACCTGTAGCAAAGGTGAGATAAATTTACTCTGGAGTACCACAAGTTACTCTGAGAATTGTATTTCTTGGTGACAAGACTGGCAAAGAACAACTTTGGCAGATAAGGTTCTCATACGTAACAAGGAAACATCTTTATTGGCTGATACTCCTCTTCCAGTCTCCTCTTTTAAAAAAAAATCTTCACTGTGGCAGTTTCCTAAAACATCCTTAGTGCCTTTTCAGGCATTTAAACCATTTTGTTACATATTGAAAGCAGCTGTATGAGGAAAGGAAGGCTCCTGCTGCTTCTCAAAAGCAGTATGTATAACATCACAGCTGGAAATAACATGTTTTATGAACTTGATTTATCCCCTCTGCTGTGTGGCATAAATCCTGCTTCCTCACTGCATGGCCTGCACATGTTTTGTTTGAGGGCCTCAGCCTGCCAGGTCCTGAAAAAGGTGCAGAGGAAGGATTTAATTAAAAGCAAGCATTGGTTGGAGGATTGCTAACTCCTACACATCCTCTGCTGCCTAGCAAGGGGAAGCACTAAGTAGAATGGTAGGAATCAGTAAAAATATTTCCTACCTACTTGCAGTACCTAATACATTATTTCAAAATCACAACTATAACCCATGCAAAGCAGTACATGATAATGCCTCACTTAAGACAGCATGGTCTACTTGTTCTGTTTCATAGTAACTAGTGGAGGATGAACTTCCAGGATTTCCATTTTATGTTGTTTTTTTCCTCTCAGACAATGCATTTTGTTGCCCATTTTAATGGTCTGCTAAATTCTTTCCTTTTAATGGGCAGCTGCAGAGTCCCTATTCTTAGAATATCCAAGTCCCTTGCAGTCCTTAGCTTATTTTTTGTCCCCAGTCGTTCTGTTGGGAAGGTTCATAGATAACTGAGGCAGAGAAAAAATGAGGTATGTAAGCACCTTAAATGATTGAAATCTATAGGAGTTAAATGTTTGTAATGGAGTGAGTAGCTGGCTGTCATGCAGGACCAGAAGTGACTAAAGCCCAGATGGAGCTATGTTCCTCACTCCTGGCTCAGGCTGCCATTTCAGTCTTACTTGTATTGCTGGTTGTCTTTGGATGTGATACACTCTAAAGTATATGGGTATTAAAAGCCAGAGGAGTTGTTTCCTTTTCTCATCATAGAAAATCTCGTTATTGATTTAGATGCTCAAACACCTAGTCCTGTGATAAACATTAAATACTGAACTACAAATAGTTTGAGCTTGAGTAGCTCTCTGTCCGAAGTATGTCCACACATACTGTGTGCAGTGTGTGCAACATCATTATTTTTTGAAGGTAGTACTTACACAATGATCAGAAGCCCGTTATGGTTGTTACTGTACAAACCCACAGTGAGATGTCCCTGTCCTGCAATTTGAAATATCGAAGATGTTTAAGAAGTGGGAAGCTTTGTTTGAGCAATGGGGGAACTGAAGCACACTCATTAAATATTTCACCCAGCATCACACAGGCAGTCGGTGGTGGGTCTGGAAAACACTTCTGTCTTCAGTCTTATGCCTGTATCTTAACAGCAAGGCTCCTGCCAGTCGTGTATGCAAACCTAATAGATATATAGCCCAGTGACAGTTACTGATTAACAAAAAAACCTGTTATGCTTTATGAAGTGTTGGAGTATTTTATCTTTTCATGTCTGTTGTGGTGTACTTCCCTCTCAGCATGAGAGTGAGAGAGAGCAAGATCATCCAGATAGCACTGTCCTTATTAATGAGAAGTTCAGCCAAGAATGTGCTAGTTTTTCTATCAGTGTGCGCTCTGGTTATCTGCAGAACAGGAATAGAAAACGAATATCTAATCTTTAAAAAGGACTTTGGAAGATTACTTCAACCTTTACCCTGCCCCAGCTGAGCTCTGCTTAAATCCTAAAATTATCTAAATAACTTTTGTTTCAAAGATGGACATTAGTGTACCATGCTGGACCATGCAAAAGCAGCCAGTAGGAACTAGCTGGCGAGGGAGATTTTCACATAAAAACAAAACTGGAGAGTGTTGCCTTTTCAACTTTCTTTTTTTTTTTCTTTTTCCTAACAAAGGAAAGTGGAACTGTGCATGTTGGAACAAACCAGCGGGAGAAAGTGAAGGTCAGACAAGGAGGACTATTCCTTGAATGTTAACAAGAAATGCTAACTCAGTGTGGGTTGAATTCT
>NW_010522516.1:25116-25779 GCF_000687285.1 Phaethon lepturus
TTCCCTATGTCATTGTGACTTCATGGCCTCACAAAAAATTACTTGGATCTTGATTTTCACTGAAACTTTTAGAAAGGAGTAAAGACATTTTCAGTAGTCTGTGGGGATTCCACCTAAATCAGCAATGGTCTTAATTAGTCCTGCTGCTGGAACATGTTCAATCGTGGTCTCCTAAGACACTCTTTTTCCTTCAAGAGTGACCTGAAAATATGACCTGAGTTTAGGGTGGAAGAAGAGATTGTATGACCTTGTGATATTGGCTTGTACACGTTGTCTGACACTGCATTTAAAACACAGAAGTTGCCTGATGGGAGAGAGAAGATGTAAAAGGCCATTTTCCAGAAGAGAGTGCTTCCCTTTGTTGTTGTGGTAAGAGAGTAGGCAAAGCTTATGCAGTTGGAGGGGTTTTTCTTTAACCTCAATTTCTACTAGAAAAAAATGGTCGATTTATGACAATATTTCACAGAACCACAGAATCATTAAGGTTGGAAAAAACCTTTAAGATCATCAAGTCCAACCATCAACCCAACACCACCATGCCCACTAAACCATGTCCTGAAGTGCCACATCCAATTGATTTTTGAATACTTCCAGTGATGGTGACTCCACCACCCTGGGCAGCCTGTTACAAAGTTTGATCATCCTCTCAGTAAAGAAATTTTT
>NW_010522517.1:0-4738 GCF_000687285.1 Phaethon lepturus
TGAAATTTTAACTGAGGACAAACATAAATGCAGCTTCTTTAGCCTAATTGCTGAACTACAGTGTAAAAACGGTAACACATGAAGCTTTTTAAATCTATTGACCTTGGGTTATAAAGGACAACACTTTTTGCACCAGCTGCTGTACTGTGAATATTCAAGCTGATTTTGAAAAGCCAGTTGCAGAACATTTCAGTGAACCTGAAAAATACAATGTCTCTTTAGAGCACATAATTATCACAGCGTAAATTAAGGTCTTTCCAATGAACAATGATTAACTGGACTGAACAGCAAGAGGACCATGATAACGTAGTAAGATAGCAATAACTGCCTTTTGTAGAAGGTATTTTACATTCTCTTACATTTAACGTGGGAACACTTGTAATTCTGAATTTTTTGTATGTAATATTTTGAGTCCTGCTATAGATCAGAAGGATAAGTCTGAAGACAGAATGTCACTTCTGGTATGCATAAGAGACTTGGGCAACTTCTTAATGAACAACTGAACTTCCTGCAAAGTGGCACAAGAATTTAATCTCACCTGGAGCCTCCAGGGTGGGGTCCCCTGGGTGCTAAGGGATCTCTTGTCTTTTGGCCCCGTTAAATGGGGCAGACACAAAAAATTCAAACAGAACCATTATTAAAAGATTAAATAAAGAGATGGGATGAGGAAAGTATCAATCAAACATATGAATCATGGTAGTTGACAAGAGAGTTTCTTGGCTCAGAAAGGGGTTTGTGAGGTGGGGGTCTAGTGAGTCAGGGCACACCTCTTCCTTAATGCCCCTACACTGACGGCCAAGAAGCTCCTACTGATGGCAGTTCCACCCTCAGATGAGTGCTCTTGGTACTGCTTCAGAAAGATTACAAAATGCATAAACTGTAGCAGAAAGCTAATAGCTAGTGAGTTGGGGAGAGCTTTTTTCTGCTATTTTCTAAATTTTAAAAGGGTGATCAACACATCATCTATAAAAATCTTGGACCAAACTCTGCTTTCAATTACTCTGTACAACTTCAATGACTTATATGGATTGACACTTGTAACCACAAATTGAACTTAAACGTGTATTTTACATTCCATTTCAACTGCAATAAAAGAAATTATTCTTTACAGTAAAAAAGCACAAAAGGCAGGTTTCCCTGTCTATTCACTTGTTTTGACATCTTCTGAAATCTTCTCTCAATATATTTTTATTGACTATATGTATTAACTGATATTTGCTTTGATACAGATGAACAAGAGAGAATCTGACATCAAATCCATCTCAGTTCAGCTATACAGACCGTGAGATGAGATTCCTGACACATCCATTGACTGGACTGAATATGTTAACTGTGAAAAATGGCTGCTAAAAGTTGAAAGTACAGATGATTGTTCTCAAATTTCAGAATTATATCCTGCAGTGTATATTTTGAAAAGGCAGAACTGAGCAGAAGCTAGAATAATTATCAAGTAAACAAATTACATTCCAGCAGCCAAATGTTTTACAAAGGAAATTTCCTGATTTGACATATTCATAAAAAGGAACCTTCACATATGCATACCTACAGAAAAAAAAACACCTCTTAAGAGAAGAAACAATGCCTATTTTATATAAAAACACTATGACAATTAAAAACCACAATAGTTTTAACTATCGTCTTAAAACACGAGACGTTTTAGGACACACATATAAACAAGCCAGGTATTTTCCCCATTCCAAAAAATCATTCTTCATCTTAGGTTGCAAGAATATCTGCACGCCTAAAGGTTTCCTAAAGTCTTTCAACAGATCTCAGATTCTCAACTTGATTCTCTAATCATCACCTCAGAAATCTAGATCTCAAGAATTTGTGCCATCTAAGTGCAGAACTGACACTTTTCTTCCTACCTGTGAGCCTTTTCTAAAACAGTGCCTTTTTGCTTCTGTCCTAACACTCCAGTTATTACCATTCTCAGCTCCCCTTCCAAGTACCTTCTTCCTTTTCACATTTGCCAATGTTTTTCAATTCAGTTCCTAAGAAGGTCCTTCTGCTTCTCTGTCAGCCAGGGGGCACTTTTTCTGCATCCACTTAGAAGTTTTACGGAAAGTTGCTTCTTTCCATTCATCTGTCTGAATATGAGAAAGAAAAACATTTCCCCCTTCATAGCAAAACCTAAACTTGGTCTACAATCATCCTGTGTAATGGCAGAGACCGGACCTGAATCTTACTCTCCTTTGAAGTCCCAGATAACCCAGAATAAAAGCAAACTACATGCCTCAACACAAAGAACAAACCTTCAAATTGCAACATATGATACAAAGGTCCTGGAACAGTTTTATCGGAGTGATGTGAGCACCCTACTGAGAGCACCATTTAAAAAAAAAAAAAAAAAAGTAGTCCCTAAATATCATCAAATGCTGAGCTAGAAAATAAATGCCTAATTCAACTGGAATAGCATGCTGACTACTCACCAAATGTCAGATTTTGTGTTATATCCCTGGTGCTTCAGTGCTTCTGGACTCATGTAGTATGGTGTCCCAGTAAATGTAGTTGCCAGATCACATGAACCCATCAGAAGACGAGAAACTCCAAAGTCCCCTAAAAGTAACAGCAGAAACAATAAATCTATATGTATTCATATAAACTCTTTGTGTTTATTGTTAGACACGATGCAATGACTGCATGTCTAAAAAAAGTGCCAGCATTTTAAAATATGGAAAAAACCATTTTTCTGTAATTCTTTAAAATAAAGACACCACAAAATCATAGAACTATAGAACGATGTAGATTTGAAGATGCCTCACAAAGCTATCTGATTCAAACCCCTGGCTAAAATCAAGGCCAACTTCAAAGTTATATGAGGCTGCTCAGGTCCAGGTCCAGCACCTCAAGGCTGGAGATTTCACTGCCTCTCCAGGCCCCTGTTCCTGTGTCTGACTGTCAAATAAATGTTTGACCATAAATCAAAATGCTGTATCAGACATGACTTTATTTAAATCTCCTTATTGACAAAATGTCTGCTGGACCGTTCTATCATACTAAAATATGTCTTTAA
This sequence comes from Phaethon lepturus, assembly GCF_000687285.1. Classification (NCBI taxonomy): domain Eukaryota; kingdom Metazoa; phylum Chordata; class Aves; order Phaethontiformes; family Phaethontidae; genus Phaethon; species Phaethon lepturus. The sequence continues at coordinate 3,017 of NW_010522517.1, forward strand.
AAAGTATGGAAATCTCACCAATTTTAAGAAGATTGTTTTTCAAAAATATATTCTTGGCTTTCAGATCTCTGTGAAGTATCCGCCTGGAATATAAAAGGAAATTCAACCTCATCCAACTTGAAGCATTCAGTCATGTATCAAGTATCTCAAGTATTTATCTTCATTCCTTGTTAGGATGACCAGCCCACCACTGCTACAGTCTAACCCTGTAAGTGACAATGCACAGACGATGGCATTAAGGAGCTTCATATAAACACAGAGGTGCATTCACAGACACCCACGTGCAGGATGAAAGCCTAAGCAGCCAGGATAATAATAGTGCACCCAAGGATCCCAGCTTGGGAATACAGATACAGGCTTAACATGAGCTGCAGAGGAAGGGAGAAATGCAAGTCTTCCTATCTGACTCTTCTTAAAAGCATTACGTCTTGTTTTCAGCCAGGAGAATGAGATGTCTCACAACAGAATAAGGGATGAGAAAAACAGCAGCAAGATTCTCACAGCTCAGGGAGCTCTCCTTCAAAGAAAATGTATTACTTGAAAGACAAATATGTATATAGACTAGGCTAGTAGTTCAATTTTTTACAGTAATGGTGTGGAAGATAAAAGACCTTTACAAAGATAGACATCAAAAGAAAAAGGAAAAGAATAACTAGCTTTTACAGATCTATTTTTCCATCAAAGACTGAAACAACATCATAAGCTACACACCACATGGGGACAAACAGCATCTTCTCAATTTCTTGAAATCTTAATGTGTGACAGTAATTCTCCAGCCCCTTAGGAAAATAAAATATCTCCACAGTACACAAAATATTCTCAATTAATTTTTGTTAATAATGCTTCCAAAAGGGTTCCCTACATCCTCAACTAAACTAGAACTCATCCACTTTTAAATAGCTTCATAACACACAGTATTAGTTACCAGCTCTGCTCAGGAGGAGGCTAAAATAGCATTTGGTACATACTGGCTACAGAAATTGTATTTACTAATATGAATACAGTAGTCATTCAGCCATTTAGAACAGGTAAGGAAAGCAACTGACGTTCTAAGATTCTTGAGATGTGGGCAGGAAAAACAAATATAGTAATAGATTGCAATTGTTCTTGAGCAATCCTCAAGTATTATCACGAATTTTATTGAATTGGTAACAGTCTTATGCATTGAGATACTGAAATTATTTCCAAAATAGTTTCCATATTAAGACTAGAAAATATGAATTCTACAGCATAATTTAAATAAGCAATTCAGTCCACAACTTATTTGAAAATAATTTTTGCGAGAGAAAAAAAAATACTAAATTCAATATACTCATTTCACAAATGGGAAAAAATGTGAAAAATAACTTCTGGAAGACATAGTATGCACATAGACTGAGTATGAAAAGGAAACATTTCTATTTTTATGGGACACAGAGAAAAAGAGTTCTTTATGCTTCATATGGCAATCTTTCTAGCTCTTGTCCTGAAAGTAATGCTTGTAAAGAAAGGTTTGCATACTGGGAAAAATTAAAGTTTTATTCAGAATGACTCCACTTGATGTTTATAAATAATTTGTTCTCTGTTTGGCAACTTTCTTGAGCAATATGCATACGCTCATCATACATTACATCAGTAAGGAAATAAGCTAAGGTGATATTCATTATTATTTCATAACCCTATATATAGATGTAGTTTTATATAAATCTTGCTCTGTTAATTTAGATTCATAAAGTCTTTCCC
>NW_010522517.1:4769-6206 GCF_000687285.1 Phaethon lepturus
TTGAAAGAACTTGACTTCACCGAGTTAGATTTTTCTTGCATATTGTTGTTGAGCATTGGTGGGTTTTTTAACTTTTTTTAAAATTTTTATTACTTTGTAGAAAGATAACCACAGACTCCATGAACCTAAAAGTTTCCTGGATATCTGTGATTTCAATAACAGGTATCTTGACATATAAAAACTATCTAGAAAGCTTTCAGTAGCATATTATTTGAAAAGGAGATGAAGAGATGTTTGGGTCACATTAGTTTGAATTAGAATGTAATGCTAATATAAGCTTGCAACATATTGATGAAAATGTTATGCACATTATTTGCATTACCAATAATTATAAGATGCTTTTATGTATTAATATGACTAAGAAATACTTGGGGTGATTCTTTGGAATTTCCCACGTTGATGTCCCTTGATGCAAGTCACCTTGTTCTGCCACGATATGTCAGAAAATAAACAAGTTACAAGCTGAACCTTAACTGAAACAACTACTTTAATTCCAGTAAGAAACAAATATTGAACCTGCACTGTAAATCCAGTTTAAGAAAGAGTGTGACTTTTTGTTGTAGCAAGAAAGACCTATAAAGGCAACACTAATTAACTGGGTTGCAGCAAAACTGAATCTAACTTGACAGACTGTGAGGTGGCTATCACTGTTTTGGGTAGAAATTAACACTTAAGAATAGTTTCAAATTTGGGCTATAAATATACCCACACCCATGTTCTACAGAGTACCTGTTCGCTATCTCATAGTAATAAAAAAGCAGCACAAAGCACTGAACAGTGGGCAGCCTTCTTGAATAAAGCTTCCTCTGCAACATGCCAGCAAGTGAAGCTGATTGAAGCTGAAGTAGTTTCACTGCTGTGAAATATTCAGCAATTAATTTATCCTTCTTCTATCTGAAGAACTATTTTCTGGGTAAGTCTGAATCCTGAACTAGGGAAGACAATGTGAAATCCAGATGAAGTCTTTGGGCAAAGCCTGCTATCCTGTAGATTGAAAGCAACAGATTTGTTTACATAAACCGTAACCGTATAAATATCTCTGTGTTGTTCATAAAGGTTTGCAAAGTAATGGATAATATAATGGTCAGCTTTATTCAGACCGAGGTGAAAAGAATCAATGGCCTCATTGCCTGATGGCTGTGGGGTCAATTCCAGTGATGTGCAATGGGCTACAAGTGTGCCAGAGAGATTAGATGATAGTTTCATGCTGTCTCCATCTAGATAAAACCACTGAACTATGTTGCCTCTCCTTTACTTTTCTCTCTGGTTGTATCAATGATAGATGAGGACTGAATCTGTTTAATTCTAGATAATGTGGCTTTCAAGTTTAAAATTAAGAAATCCTTCCAATTATGTAAAATAGCCAGTAGATAGCATAATGGCCACAAGATATTCATGCCCCTTTTGAGATTTATGAAGCATAAGACAGGAATGCCT
>NW_010522517.1:6237-34745 GCF_000687285.1 Phaethon lepturus
TGTATAAACTTCATTATCACAGGAAAAGAAAAACAACCTGAGGCAGCAAAAAAGTCCTGTTTTAAAATACATTTCCAGCATAAGAGTTTTCAAAAAGAGCAGAAGTTTAACTAAAGCTGTGCAAGAAGGACAACCAAGAGCATAGTCTATGTCTACAACCAGAAATAATAACTTTTGCTGCTCTGGAACAAAAAATCCCATCCACAGCAGCTGGATTTCCTAAGGAATGGCCCAAGGAAGTCCAACACACAGGCAACTAACACTTCAAGCTTCTTTTTCTAGGGAAAAGTTTTCTTCGCATTAGAACATAGTTCAAACACATTACATCTTTTTTCCATATCAGTAGAGAAGAAACCATGTATGACACCTCCATACATAAACAGAGGGATGTTATTATGTTTCACTAATTCAAATTAATTTCTGTAAGTAGTTTTAAATTCTTTTAAGCCTAACCTTTTCCATTTAAGCTATTGTTTGGCTCTAAACTAATAAGATAAATATTAACTTTTCTAACGTACATACAGTCAAATAACACATGATACAATACAGGAAGTGCAAATAAAAATATTTGTATGTGTCTGGAGAGATGCTATTAAATAGCTATGATTCAAAGACAGAAAATGAAATGCTGTTTGGAAAATCAAATTGCTGCTTTCACTGTGGAATTAAACTACTTTTCAGGAAACCCAGTAGTGTAATACAGATATTTACCAAAGAAAGTTTATTTGTAAGATTTTTTTTTTATATTTATTTAAGAACAAGTAGAAGATGAGAAAAATAGAGAGAAGAGTAGACAAAAGGGATGTATGGGAAAACAAGAGATAAAAGAGGCATGAGGAAATACAGAAAATGAAAGACAAAAAGAATAACTTATACAATAAAATAGAATAGTTCAGTTGGAAGGGACCTACAATGATCATCTAGTCCAACTGCAATATTATTATTATCCTGCATTAGTCTGCACAATGCGTCCTCTAAACACATACATTAAAGAAAGGATTTCACCAAAAGTGGACTTTGCAGATTACCAAAACTTTTAATGATAAATTGTTAAACTGGAGTTCGAGAAGGGAATTCAAAAACCCCACACTGATAGTTTAATTAAATGGTCAGGATTTTTATTTCCATTTCCCTCTATCCTTTTGGCCTGAGGTGAATGCTGAAGAGCACCGCACCCCAAGAGAGCTCTCTTCGTTGTGCTGCCATCATTGCAGCCTGTGGGGTGGCATGTCATGTACAAGCCCCATATAAATTGGCATTTACGCACCAAAATGCTCTTGCATCCTGGACAGCAATTCACTCTGCCCTTTTCCCACTACAGTCTGACACTGCAAGTGCAAAAAACTCATTAGGCATCTATCATTTTAGGTCAACGTATCCCACATCTTTTACTTCAGCTCAACTCAGAAATGGTTGTTCTTGGTGACAGGTGACTATCTCTACCTATTGTGCTGTCGCAACTCAAGTTCAGGCAACAGAATTTGGCCCAAGCCCTGCTGTGAAAGATATTTGAAACAGCTACATCAATTTTGTGTTTTCACTTCCAACGCAGTGCATAATAATCTTGTTTTCTGAGTACTCATGCAGGATAAAAGACTATGGATTCTAGTTTACTTTCATCTTGGGAAAAAAAAAAAGAATTCTTATCTTCAAATTCTGGGTGTAACCTACTCTTCAAACTTAAATATCTTCTCCCCCTGGCTATATTAATAATTTAGGCCATTATTTTAGGCAGATTACCTCATCTCCCCAAAACATGCAGGTGATTACAGACAAACAACCTTAGCCTCTGCTAAAACAGCCCTTGCAGCAACAACATCCCTATAAAGTTCAATAGGAATAATCATCCAAATAGTTCAGCTTGGCAGGATGAAAAATCTTGGACTTTTGGGCTACAATGCTCTTTAGAAAGGATTCTCTGCCTTAGTCATTAACGTGACATTTCAGAGCTGTCAATAGGCAAAAGCAACAGGAAGGGGAAAGAGGAAAGGAGAAGGTGCTGAAAGCCGGGCTAACTACGACTGGCTCCCTGTTTCTGAAAAACTCTAGGAAAGGAGCCTTGTACTCCCATTTACTCATCCGTTCCTCCAGTTCTCAGTGTGGGTGGCAGTGTGCTGGGCCTTCTGTTCCTGGCTCAGCACAGCACTGCATCTCCCTCATACCATGCTAAATAATCCCACCTACCTCAAAGGTGACAGCACTGGGTGACGCGGGAAGGGGACCAAACAGGGCTCATGCACATGTCCAGTACACCGGCAACAAGGGAACTGTTTAAATCACTGAAGTCAGCCTGCCTAAATCACATTACAGTCCAGAACTACACCCACGGAGATGACCAGGTAGGTATTCACCTGTACCTACCCCTACTCAAACAAAGTGTGATCTCCACACATCACTGTCCAGGTGACCTGCAGCAATTTTTCAGGTTAATCTTTTATGTGCTGTTAAAAAAGTAATGTCTGTTTTCAAAGAATGTATGTACGTAACATACATAAATAAAAATAACATACATATAATAAAAAAATAACATACATAAAATCTCACTGATTTTAGTGTGAGTACATCCAGAATATATATTGGATTATTCACATTAAATATCTGCAAGAGATCCTTGTTGACTCCCCTTGAAAAAGCTGACTTTGTTTTAACCTTTTAATCCATTTTCTTCTAACAATGTTGAACTATTTCTATTGTGCTAAATTTTTCACTTGGCTATTTGAAAAACTATGTCTAACGCTGAAAGACATCTACCACTGCGCTGCTAAAAGATATAATACACAGTGTTCTTGCAGGATGGATAAGTAATTACACTTTAGGTATACAACATATACTACAGCGGTTTGGTGACCAGGACTTTATACCAATACAAGACAATCCATACTGTTTCATTTCTGTTTTAGTATCTGCAACTAGTCAGTAAGTCTACTCACTCCCCTCCCAAGCTAAACGCTTTCATGTTAAAGGACTGTACCTTTCATGCATGTAGTTGACTCCAAGTAACAACTGTATAAACCAGTCTATTATTTGTCTTTGAGCGAATATTCTCCCGGATTCTTTGTACTCTTGAATTTTAAAGTCTAGATCTCCACCCTGAAAAATATCACAACATAATTGTACATTGAAAGTAAATTTTTAAAATGTCTTCTACTTCATCAACTCCACCTTCTTGGACCTTCAGGCTTCCTACCACGTAGTCTGTAAAATGAACACTTGCACATGAATGCTGAACCCTCCCAGCACCAAAAGCATACAGAACTAAGGATCAAAATGAGATCAAGGAGTCTGCCTGCATAGGGAAAGCAGGTCAGTTTTCTCTTAGTGTTACACAATATCCTTGAAGTTTTCAACTGTTCTCACTTCGTGTCACCCAGCTTTAGACATGTACATCTGAGCTGGTCACCTCAAACTCCCTTTACAGTTAACACAAAGGAACAGGCACCTGTATAGTGTAATTATCTCTGCCACCTAGCTGTCTACCTTAGGAAGAGATGGATCATGTTGTAGAAAAGCTGCTTCTCTGCAAAAGTTTATGAGGGCCTACATTGACTGGCTAATATGCAGACACCTAAATCAAGCACAATGAATTGCCCTGATTGGTCCAAATAAGTTTACAAATTTGGGAAAAGCATTTCCACTTAAGTCAAATATTGCACAGTCAAGTGACATTTATTACGCTGAAATAACCACATCACCATCAAAGAAACCATGCTGTTCTCTTAAGAATTAAAACACAGTTTCTTTAATAATGATACTTTGTCCCTCTTCCAAACTCCCTTCTGGTAGAAACAAAGCCAAATTAAAGCTTCAAGAATCTGTAGCATGTGTTATTGTAAACACTTCATTAAAACTACAATTGATCATGAAGTAACACTAGAAATGGAGCAATATGAGACACAGTAGGCAGTAAAAATAAACCAGAAAATATATACAGAAAAAGACTACTTGAAAACTGTCAGTCAGACGTTTGAAAAAATCAGTTGAACAGCAGCATGATGAAAGAGGTTTTTGAGGCAACTTATATAAAAATTGTTCATTTTGCTAAAAAATAGACAAATGATTGTTAGCTGGTTCTTTATCCAGTTTATAAAACAAATTGATTTTGTCTACAAGAATACACACTAGTGGCAAGCACTATGTTGAGGTAACTAATCCCAGAGCAAAGGCACTGTGAGTCTCACTGTACTCTAGTGACTAAGTACCTTACATCAGGACAGCTTATTCTCTGTAAATCATTACTTTTACATTATACATTCTGCATAAAATCAGAAGTTTTTTTGTGCCATGTACAATAGTTTAACCTGTACAACTGTACCTGTACCACCATTTCCCACCAAGAACCCTTCCCTTCTCTGCACTGTTGAATCTCAACATTTTATGATGTCTTCAGCATTTATTGTTTTTCTGTTCCCAACACCACCACTGCCTCACACTGCTGCTACAAAGTAAGCAGATTCTGTCCTTGAAGAGCCATACATTTCTGTCCTGTACTTTAACAGAAATTTACAGTAACTTCTGCGATCCCTGAGGTTCTAAGTTACAACATTCAAGACTGAGTGTGTTAAAGAAAAAAAAAGTTTTGTCATATATGAAAATTGTGTTCCCTGACAACATCCTGCAATTTTTAATTGAAATGCCTGAATCATCTCATTCACTAGGGAAGGGAATATGGCTTCAGCTCTCCATCTGCCTCCCTCCTGCGGCCAGAGAGAAGGTCTTCTGGGAACTTGGAGCTCTCAGCAGCTGCTTCCCCTTTGCAACTCCAAATGTTCAACAGCTTCCCCCTGGTGGCCTGCAGCAGAGCAGAGGAAGGAAAGAAAAAGTGTTGCTGGGTACACTGCTGCATGGCAACCAGATGGCCTGTGTCTGAGCCTGCTCACACACCTCAAAAATAATGACTCGCCTGTTCCAGACAGCTGCTCCAGACCATCCAGAGCCAACTGCAGCAATAGCCCAAGACTGAGGGGCTTTTCAAACATGTGTCAGCTGGCTACTGGCCACAAGGGACTATGCACTACCCAGATGAAGACAGATGAAGTGTGGCAGGCTCCAATCACCATTTCTCCCTATCCCAAGCTGTCCTCCATCACAATCACACATTGCCATGAAAAATGCAGAAAAAAAGAAATGTAGGACCTACAGAGTTAGATTGGTGGGTACTCTCTTAAGTTGGGGGACATTTCCTTCAAAACGTCTAAGGAGAACAAAGGCAAGTTGAAGTACTACATGTGCTCTCAAGTAACTGTATGGATTTTTACCTTCAAGCAGAGAACACTGGTCTCAATGTCCTACAATTGATTTAACCTTGATTTTGTGTGTAAAAAGGGAAAACAAAAATGCATCATAAAAGATTTCTTGAAATACTGCTGCCATGAAACTCTGAAGAAGTTTGTTAACCGAATTTTGCATTTCAGAAGGTCAGTATAATGAAGTTCATAAGGAATTTAACAAATTAAGTAGATAGGGAGTTTCCGAGCTGCAGTTTCTATTTAAATGTCAAGAGTATCAAATACACCAGTAACTTATTTAAAACAGCTTAGCACCTAAAACTGATAATGTGAACTGGCACTTATTGCTTTAGTTATTCCTTTTGCTCAGATTTCCTTAGCATCTATATACTCACATCACAGCTGAAGAGACAGAATAATTGTTTGGGGAAAGTACAACTAGTCCTAGTTTATGATGTATTAAAATGATGCAACTTTACAGTTTTACTTTGTAAAAACTGTATTTATTGAAGACCAATTTGTGTCACACAATGAAATCCAAGGTTCACAAAGGCATTTTTGTTTGAAATATGACTTACCTGACAATGTTTATATTGCCTGTAAGATTTTGATTTGTGAAAGCTGCCAAAGAACCTCCAGAACATTTTCATGCAGGGTAGATTACATTACCTGAGTAAAAAAAAATTTCCAAGGGGTGCTGCAGCAGCTTGTGATTACTATGGTGATTGCCTAAAACTTTATTCCAGATCAAAAAAAAAAAAAAAGAAGAAAAAAGAAAAAAGTAAAAAAAGCAGTGGACCAAAGCCACTAGTCCAGCTCTATAATGCTGCTGAAGAGGGTCCTTTATTCCTATAGGTTTAAGTGATCTGGTGTTGGGACACTTTCTACCACTGGCAGAGAAAAAAATGAATCTTAGTGCACAGAAATATCTGGGCAGTTAGAATAATCCTTCAGTTCTGAACTCTGCATTTCCACAGAGAGTTGGCAATACCAAATTTCCATGAAGCCCCAGCTGTCAAACATTCAGGGAATGATGCAAAGGCCTTCTGTATGGGTGTTAAAATAATATGTAAACAAATATTCAGATTGCATAACAGAATTGAACACTTCATATTTAATTTTTAAAAATCCCAGCAACAGCTAGGCATTTAACTGTCATCAAAGAAAGCTTCTAAGGAAGCCGTGACTGGCAGGAATAGTACTTCTTTAATTATTCACACCAAAGTTGAATGCTTGAAGAAATGTGATTAGTTAATACAAGTCTGACTGGTGGACAGGTAACCCAGTAGTCCAAGGTCATTAGCTTCCAAAGCATTTCAAATGTCTAGCAGAGCACAACTGAAGAGTCTGCTTCACAGTTTCATAAAAAGATCACTGTATGTATAACAGATTACATTTTTTAAAACAGCACACCTGAAGTAGGCACTTGTTTTATATAAACTCTTAAAAAGCTGGCTTAAATATGTATAAATTATTTTCTTAAAACCTTAAGATAGATTTCATCAGCATGTTTTTAAACCAAAGGCTGGAGTGAAAAAAACGGGTAGCTCTACTGTAGTACATGCTGCTTTAATATTTTTTGGATCCTCTAAACTCTGGTCTTTGACTCACACTGTTCTCCACTTCATAAAGCCATTACCAAACTCTTCATCCATATGATCAGGCTTGAGCTTCTTGTAATCACCTCCAAATCACAAGCGAATTTTCCCTTCCTCATTTACATCTGGTCTCATACCGTGTCCCCATACTCCCAGTTTTATCCTCTCTTACCTATCAGTAGTACATGTGGTAAAACCTTTCTGAGTTCACCCACAGATCTGGTAATGTGTCTGTGTTTAAGTCTTTCTTGTATTACTGATTATAGTGAATGAAATGAATTTGTGTTTAAAATTTCCTCTTCTCTGGTTTGTTTGTCTATGAGCTACAAGTCTCATGTGAGCAGGTAACATTGCTTATTTGAAATATGCCTAACGAGTAGCAGGTGATACCACAAGTAAGAAGTAAGAGTAAAATTCCAACTAAAACATTAAAGAAAGTTGGGCTAGGTTTCTTTTAAGACCCTATTTTAACGCACACATTCTGTCAAATTTCTTCAAAGTAATCTGTAAGTCTCACCTCACAATATTCAGTGATAATGCAGAAACTATCTCGCTCCACAAAGCTTGCATAAAATTTGACAATGCCTGGATGGTCTAATTTGGAGAGTAGCTGTGCTTCCAGATTTGCTTCAACTGTTTCATTAGGCTTTAGGTCTCCAACAGAGATTTCCTTTAGAACCTTTCTAGAGGAAAACAAGAAATCTTTATATTAATAAAAATTAAAAAAAATAGAAAAATCATGTAATGCTCAAAAACCCATCACAATTTCTTTAAATGCAAAATAATAACATTAACCAAGCATTTGGCAACATAAAATGATGAGGCAAATATGGGTAAACAAAGAGAATGCATTAAAATGCAAATAAATATGCTAGTCACCATCGCAATTCAGCAACATTTTAAAAATACTATTAAGTATTTTTCCCACTAAATCCCTACTACACTGTTTTCTTCATGACACGTTTTCAGTGCTACGGACTACTGCATAATAATAAACACAAATAAAAAATCAAATCTAAGTGGCTTCGTACCCACTCAGATCACATGCTTAAGATTCATACAGAAAATAAGTAGTAGCAAGAAACTGTTTGTTTTTGCTGTTTCTGCCAAAGTCTCTTCATGGAGGCATGAGAAAAACCACACAAAAGGTAGTATTTCTGTGACCTATTCTGATGATAAAATCATCATTATTTTTTTCTAAAGATCAGCCTGCCCTTCATCTGAACACCTAAGTGGAAAGTACAAACCTAGATTTGTGGCTGAAACCTAATTCTACTGTTTAAAATAACTATAAATTTCAGTGATTAACATTCAGTGATTAACATTAAACAACGTTTAGGCCCTAAATGCCCCAAAGCTGAAAAAAATTAAAGGGATTTTTCATATTCTTCAACATGTGAACATGCCATAGGAGAAATTGTTCTTCAGACTTAGCTCCATATGGTACCTGGAGTTGGGGAGTTTACTGTCAACTTGTCCTGGGAAAAAAACCTTAGTGCAGGGCACTATGAGGAATCGTACTTTGCAGGGATCTTCCTGATGAAATTTTTAAAAAGGGCATACGTCACACAAAGGCAGGCCATTTCCACCTACTTTACCAGCTGCTGAAGAATGGATCATTGGTCTATGTCTGAAGGAGCTGTCTGAAACTATTAGAGAATATCACAGTATTTTACTGAAACAAAATGATGAATTTCCAGAACTTCTAAATAGGTGGAAGGTAAGTTCCACACTGAAGGGATGTCTTCACAGTGCTTTTAGTAATTTCCCATTCAATACTGTATGGCTGTAAAGTCACAGTAGCTAAGAATGACAGCAACAAAACCACAGTAACTCACTTGATCTAAGGAAAAAAAAAGCTGTATTTCTTCCTAAGAAAATTTCTTCCTAAATCTCAACCACCAGTTTCTGACTAACAATGCATGAATTTTTACATGAACTTGCCTAATCCCCATCTGGGCAGTGTGACAAAAAAACCCATGCCATTTGATTTGTCTCCATCTCTACAGACAAGCTTCATACTACACAAACAGGTAATAGCTACTGCAACCTTCTCATCTTCAGCTGACAAGGGGACATTATTGCTTCCATCATATATGTTGTGTCACAGAACTGACAAACAGAGTGAGTCCTTGCTAAACATCACTTAATACAAGCTTCTTGTATACCCAAGACAGCAATAAAAGCCTGATGTGTTGATGTGCAGGGGTAACTTGTCAACTTAGTCACTCAGTGATTTTGATGCTGTCATCAGCTGTCAGACAACAGACAGGTGTTTTTCTTATTAAAATTCATTCCCAGAAGAACAAATCAGGAAAATGTACTTTTGTAAATAAAGTATTGGTTTTCTGCAACACAATGCTGATTCATATCCAGGACCAGAAGTCATTTGCATCTAGAAAGAAAACTTTTGTGATGCAATCGAGATAAAGCATATCTGCATGCCACTGGTATATGTGTGTACTGTTTCTGTATGCACATAAGGTTTGATTTTACTGAGTTTAAGACAATAACTGGACTTCATACTTCCTGCAAAGCTTTTGAGATCTACTTTAGTAAATGCGCTTAAAAATTAAAAATAAAAATTTAAAAAACTGTACATTGATTAAGTGTTGCCAAAGAAGTTATGTCAGGGTCTCAGAAGTCTCACAGAATAATAGTCTCCAGATGTAAACTGGCTCTTTTCTGGTAACTTTAGAAGAAAAAGCAATGAAGCTAAAAGCCTTCAGTCAGAATTTCATCTGTGTAAGTTAACTATACTTTTCACTATATAAAACACTTAAAGAGTGCTTAAATTTACCCCATTTCATTATTTACACAAGTAACTTCTACCCGAAGAAGCAGCTAAAATGGGCACTTCCTGTGATTTAGAGGAGTCCTAAGATAACTCAAATTTGGCATCCCTGGTGATGCCAAATAGGCTGATGGATCCATAAGCTGATGATAGTCTTTCTGCCTATCAAAAAAAAAAGGTCAGTGATCGTAAGAAAACCACAAATTTTTCTTAGCTAAACAATCCTGATTGCATTTCCCCTCTACGAAGAGAATCCAGCTCTACACTTTGAAGGAGACAAAGCTTTTGTTTATATGATCCAACCTGCATTTTAAGGTTACAATAAAAAGTTATCACTGCTCATAATTCAGCCATTGTACTTGTGTATCATCTGCTGAAAATCTGCATGCATTGAACAGTTTAAAAACATATAGTTAGGTAACACAAAATATTTTAAGCAAACCTTTTGAAGCATGTGACATGAACATTTATTATGGACATTGGGAATAATACTCTCCTAAGGTTTTGTCAAGACTCCATCTGGAATATACAGGTCCATCTGAAAGTCAATTTTTTTCATAAAACCTGCCCATCTATTTTCTGCCACTTAGATTCGAGTATTAAGCAGGATTTAAAAGGTGCAAAACTATTTGCATGAACTAAGAAACCACAGATTTAGGCGGCATATACAGAAAAACAGGTAAAACAACTAAAATGTGGATGCCCTCCAAACACAATACTTAAAGCTACCCTTTTTGATATAATGCTAAAAGAGATGTACCAATTCAAATTTATTTATTATTCTAAATTACACTTAATTTAGAATACAAACATATAAGCAGATGATAGAATCATTTAGATTGGAAAAGACCTTTAAGGTCATCAAGTCCAACTGCAAAGCTAACACTGCCAAGTCCACCACTAAACCATGTCCCTAAAGATAAGATAAAATGTCAGTGAACAGACAACTAGAAAACTTCATTACAGAAGTGCTAGCAGATATCTTAAACTTAAATACAGAACAAAAGATTTTAACTGTGTGGGAAAAAACCCTTAGCCTTGCAATTTAATAGCGCAAAGACACTTCAAACTTGATCTTGAACTGATCACAACTGAGAGAGTCTTGTAGTGAATGCATTCACATCTTAAGAGCAAAAAGTGCCGGCTGTCGCTCTTTACATCCAACTTGGAGGAAGCTGGGTCTGGTACAGGTAACAGCATCCATCCCTCCAGGGTGTGAAAATAATATGAGAACTAAGCCCACTCCCCACAACACAGAAAGCAGTGGCCCTGCCTCTGCAGTGCCTGCGCCTCGGCAGGCTCACAGACCTTCCCCGGGAACACCTTCTGGCTTTCATCAGCAAAACATTGCTGGCTTGCATTGTCAGGCTTTGAAACACAGCCAGGCCAGCACACTGTGTCTGAAAGCGCAATAATGTGGAGCAAATGGGGATAAATAGAGCAAGACTTAAAACAAGAGAAAAACAAGCATGGAGGTGGAATCCTCCAGGATATGGACACCCAGTGGGAATCCTTTTTGAGCTTTACTAGTGACTGACAATATGCCATGGCAGTGTTTATCTCAGCCTACTTGCACTTATCTAAAATTAATGTTTTACAACCCATCTGGTATTTGTTTACATTGATGACATACTTTATTATTATATAATTTGGTTTATTGGATCAGATGCAATTCTTAAAAAAAGACAGCCTTTCTCAAAACGCATTCCGTTTATTGAGTAAACTGCAACATGAATTATTGACTAGGTACATTTACTTGCTGGCAATGGAGTAAAAGAAATATAACTCTTTTAATGTCAAGAATAAATAGGTCAAACTACCACAGAGAGGGTGTGCTCTAGGAATATATGATCAAAATTTGAAGGTTTTAATTAAATAGAAACTTCATTTTACACACGCAGTCATTCAGTTAATTGTGGCTTGACATTAGCAAGACCTGCTAGCAGGTAAGCAGTGTGCAAAGCTAGGAATTTATCATTCCATATAGTTTATATTTCCAAGTCATCCTGACTTCAGTATGGAGAGTTGTGGCATAACCCATAACCATATATTGTATTTCCATCCACTCTGACCTTTGTAGGACTACCTCTTCATCCTGGAAACTCCACAGTACAAGGACCACCTGCAACTCTGTAAAAATTTATCACCTCATCTGCAATTGGATCTGAAATTGGTCATAAACAATAAAATAAAAGGACCGCTTGTCTAATTTATAATGTCTTAAATTTTATTTATCAAACGGCAAACCGAGAAGGTATGATACTACAAATGGGGACCAAAATTATGAACAGGTGACAGCCCTCATGCACGAGTCCTGTCTGCACAACAGCTTCCACCATATTAAAACTGTTTCTTCGGGAAATTCAGTAACAAGAACACCATCTGCATACAGACAAGATGAAGTCACCCATCGTTACTGCTTCTCACAGCCAGTTGCTTTCTAGAATATCACACAGTTGATGAGATTTGCATGTTATAGCTGACAGTGTAGTTCTAAAATAATAATTTTAGATTTCTGGTGACAGCTTCCACACACAAAATATATTACTGGAATCTAATTTTTTAGATATAGTACTGCCTGTCCCCAGCTTCAACTATCCTTTCTGCACAGTTTATATCCAGATATTACAGATTCCCTTTGATTTGACATTCCACTGTGCACATGAGGCACCCATGTAAAGTTACTTGCCCACTGTCAGGCCTTATAGTTTCCTCACGTTTCCTTTCCTCTCACATTTACACATTTGCACATCCAGCTTTTATTGCAATTAAGAAACTTGCTGATTTTATATGCCACTCCATTGCCTGGAATCTACTTCCCTCACTTAGATTGGTCTTCTAGTTCCATTGTAATTTTCATCTAATCCATCCCATCGCACATACAGCTATGCTGTTACTAATAACCTTACCAGATTTCTCCGCCTGCTGTCAGTGACTGGCTTTCCCGCAGTTTACAGCTTAGTATCAAAAATAAAAGAAACCATTCCTTACATTTTATCCATTATATTTGGAGTACCACTATCTGCATGCTCAGACAATTTAAAGACACTCATTCACCTGTTAGGGAAAAAAGGAGCTGGTGAGACCATGAAATACAAAAAGTCATCATACACAAATCAGTCCTACCTAGAACAAATACTTGGTTTCAGTTAAGGAAAGAAACACTCACAGTAAATTAAGAGCACCTGATTTCTGTGGGGAACTCAAGAAGATTACCACACTTCCAATGAAAAACAATGAGTGCTCTTTGGTATTATATGTTTACTCATTGGCCAAAACATTTCAAACCTAAGTATTACTATAGAACTCCTTAAATCAAATGTTGGGCTCCTTTTATCATTCCCATGGCCATTACTGATTTATTACTTGAGCCATAAACCCACTTCAAACCTAAGTATTGCTCCACAATTCCTTAAATCAAATGCTGTGCTTTCTTTTGTCAATGCCATGAACACTATTGATTTAGGGATCTGGACAGGCTAGATGGGACCTGGACAGGCTGGATCGATGGGCAGAGGTCAACTGTATGAGGTTCAACATGGCTAAGTGCTGGGTCCTCTACTTCAGTCACAACGCCATGCAACGCTACAGGCTTGGGGAAGAGTGCCTGGAGAGCTGCCCAGCAGAAAAGGACCTGGGAGTGTTGGTCAACAGTCTGCTGAACATGAGCCAGCAGTGTGCCCAGGTGTCCAGGAAAGGCAACAGCATCCTGGCCTTTATCACAAATAGTGTGGCCAGCAGGAGTAGGGAAGAGATCATCCCCCTGTACTCAGCACTGGTGAGGCCACACCTCGAATACTGTGTTCAGTTTTGAGCCCTTCACTACAAGAAAGACATTGAGGTGCTGAAGCATGTCCAAAGAAGAGCAACAAAGATGGTGAAGGGTCTAGAGAACGAGTCTTATGAGGAGCTGCTGAGGGAACTGGGATTCTTTAGTCTGGAGGAGGCTGAGAGCAGACCTTATCACTCTCTACAACTGCCTGAAAGACCGTTGTAGCAAGGTGGGTGTTGGGCTCTTCTCCCAGGCAACAAGCAATAGGACAAGTAGAAATGGTCTCAGGTTGCACCAGGGGAGGTTTAGATTGTGTATTAGGAAAAATTTTTTCAACAAAAGGGTTGCCAGGCACTGGAAAAGGCTGCTCCAAGGAAGTGGCTGAGTCACCATCCCTGGAGGTATTTAAAAGAGGTGTTGACATGGTACTTAGGGTTTAGTGGTGGACTTGGCAGTGTTAGGATTATGGTTGGACTCTTAAAGGTCTTTTCCAACCTTAATGATTCTATGATAATCCCTGAGTTAACCACTAAGAAATCAATTGCTATATGAGCACTGTAATATCTGTAGATGGATTAAATACAGTTTCATTTTGTGAATAAGCACTTTAAATAATATAACAGTGCTTAAGTTTCTTTGAATGGTGATGAGAATTCATAAATTTACAAGTGAAACGGATGATTCATTTTTTATTTCCATCAGCAAGTCACAATTATAGCACCTACAAACATTTTTTGAGATGCCTAATTTTCAAATGCTCTAACATATGCACTAACACTGAACAGCTCAGCTCATGATGTAAACAGTTTATGGTTATTTGAAAATTAACAGCTCCTAATTAGTATCCCAAAGAAATGAGAATATATTTTCTGGGACAAGACCATGAAAGAGAACGCTGTTGAAATAAATTAGCTTCAAAGAATACAGCTTTTATCGTTTTCTTCTGCACTGAGCAAAGTCTCATATATACAAAGAGGCATACTTCACATTCTTTTTGGTCAACTATATGTGCCAACATTGAGAAAAAAAAAAAAATCAGTAATTATAAACCAAAGCAGGGTACTTGTGTTATCCTCCACAGAACTGAACAACCCGAATTACTACTGCACAAAAGCATGCATTAACATTATTTATTTAGATATTCAAATGCATTTATTTTGAATAATTCTTTGGGACATTTTGGGTTGTCATCTACATTGATTAAAAATTACAAAATAAAAGTGGACATTGAATAATAAAGGAATAATTTTCCTCTAAAACCATGGTTTTGAAACATAGAAATTTTTTCCTTGACAGTTATGAAAAAATAAAATGTAATTACATTTATAGTCTATTCATTCACTACAGCTCTAAATCAAATACTAATAAACTGTGATTGAACTGAAGAAATTTGTGTCTACTTAGGAAAATTATTAAAAATTGTTATGGGATACACACTAAATATCTGTGATTGTACTTTTTTTTTTAGCAATATTTTATCTCTACATGTTGCATTATCACCATCTACTGTTCATTCATCCTTTTTTCTACAGCTTAGTCTTATTTAAGAATGTAATTAAATGTCATGCTGCCACTAACCTAAATGGAATTTGAGAAAGAAATGTGACAAGAACTAAATAATCTGTTTATTCTCTGTATGTTTGAAGACTTAATTCCATCAAACATCAAATTATCTAAACCAGACATTTCTCCATTGCAATTTCATTACACATACTCGATAAATTTCACTATTAACTGCTCTCTTCTAATTAATGTTCCCTTTCAGAAAAAGGAGATATCATTAGAGAACTAAAGCTTGGATGCAGCATTTTGTTTTCAAGCATTATAATATGATTAAACATCTTACAATTGCCACGGTACATTCCTTCAACTTGCAGCCTTGGGCTACAGCATCTGCCAAAAAGAATTTTCCTTGTATAGGAATTAGTTTAAAATTTTTAAATTAGTGTCAGTTAGAAACTTTGAAGACAGATACCCATGTCACCTGATCTATATGGATCAGTTTACAGAAAACAGACAATTTTGAAGAACAGAAAGTTGCAAAGGGAAACCAAACACACTAATAATCGCTATAAGAATGCATTCCATAGCAACTCAACTAAAACATTTCCTCATATAAAAATTTAATCAGTTCTTTCCTGAATGTAAATACATTTGAAACAGAATTATGTTCCTTTCAATGTTGCAAGGATATTTATGTCAACAGTATTGTCCCTTCAGTGGAACTAATTCGCGGAAGTAATTTAAGTACTAATTGCTGCTACTTTCATGAGAAAACTCACTCTTCCTACATGTTCCCCATCTCCTTCGATATTTATTTCTGAGATGCATTGAAGTATCGATGGTAGAAAAAAAATAGGGAGGGAGGGAAAAGATAAAATCACATTTTATAGCTTTACAAAAGCATATTACTAAATAGACTGCAATCAAAAGCAAAGGGAATCAAGCAATGCTGAGGAAATTAACTGTGTACAACACCTATTGTTAGATAAAAAAATCTTTTAATACTTTCTAGCCCTCCTGAGTATGACACTGTGGTTTCAGAAAGCAGTGAAACATGTGCAATTCAAAAATGACGCAACTACCCAGCAACACTGAAAAGTTATTTTAGAACACACGAAGGGCACACCATGTATGTAAGAGAAATAGTATACTAGGAATTACACGTACTAATGTGTCATACTTTGTGAATTGAAAAAATAGAAAAAAAAGAGAGAAAAATACACTGACTGTCCAGTAAATCCTGAATTTATTCTACTCACTGTGGCAGTTTTCTCATTACAATGTACTGAATGCAACAAACGGCCAGAGGCTCATTCTCCATGGAAGGAATGACAGCATCCTTGATGCAGACTTAAGAGAAAACACCTTGCCAACAAGGGTGAACTGCAACAAGATAGAGTAGGCAGGCATAGTCAAATATTGCAAAAACATACTGTATCTTTGAGGCAGGTGGTCACAGTCCAACCTAAAGTACTAATACCGTACTTCTCCATTTTCTTACTAAAGCTAGCTTAGAAATGCATTAAAACTAAACATCAGTTCCAGCAAAATGAATGAGACAGAAGTGATCTCAAGGCATTTGGTTAATTACAAAACCACTAAATTCTGTCTCTGCTGTGCACCTCAAAGCACCAGTAATTTACCAACAATGCTTTAAGGACAATTCTCCACTCAACATTAAAAATAATGCTTGTAAACATTTTGAAAAATGATGAACTTAACTACTAGCACCCCTCACTGCCTGCACCCAAGTTCACAACGTGGTGAGGGCTGCAGCACTGAGTTCCCAGGAAGTCAGGTCTGTGGGGATGAGATTTAGAGTAATCCCAAGTAATATTTTATTTAAGGAATTCTGCCTCCCACTCACATAAATTAAAGACCTAGTTAGAATGCTCCTGAGCCAAATGGACAACTCCCACTGAAAATTAAAAAGCAGTCAAAGAAAAGTATACTAAAAGGAGGAGGGGGGAGGTAGGGGGAAAGGAAAAAACAGTAACACCAAAGCTCAAAAAGATGACTGAGCAGATGTAAAAGTTGTGTGAAACTTTGCTGCAGAGGATTTTCACAGGCACCTACATTACACCAGCTGAACAAGAGGTCCCACAATAGTCTGAGTACTCATCCTTTGATTTCAAAGAACCCACAGAGTATGTTTTATATTTTTTGAAAATGAGGGAACTAGAGATTTTAACAAAGGAATTGCTTGCACAAAGGCCTGCAGCATGGCTGCAGCTTTAAATTGCCAAATCCATCACCAACACAGACAGTGTAAAATCCCATATCCGTGCTCCAGTGCTAAGCTATCCTGCAGCCCCCACTAGAGACTTATCCAGCACAGGCACTTCCCAAACTTAGATACATGGAGCTCTAAATAAATTGTTCCAGGGTGAGATGGTCCGTTTCTTAGATTCCTGTGTGTTGTAACCATCAATTATGTTCTACAAATTTTAGCAGAGCATCCCTCTGCAAAGATGCATGTGTGTGTGTGTTTCCATAAGCTTTGTGGTAGCTGCGTATGAGTGTAGCTTTACCAGGGGGAGGAACACAGAGCTGTAGAGGGCTCTAACAGCAGCTCCTGTCTTCTGTATCTGTGTTGTACTTTGGCACTGCCACATTCCCACTGCAAGGGAGGTCTGCAGCTCCTTAACTCCATGTGCCAAAGGTCAGTGAGGAGCCCTACAGTGCCATGCTGAGCTGCAGGAAAAGCCTGGGCACCAACAGGGATGCAGGAGGTAGGGACTAACACACCTTCCAGAGAGAACCATACATACTTCCACACATACTCTCCAGAGAGAACTGCTTTGAATGAGTCCCAGATATTAAACTGGTCTCTGAACCAGTATTGGCCTGCACTGGAAATGCTCAGAAACAACTACAGCCATAGCTGCAACTGCCTACCAAAACTGAAGCAAAACATTGACAGTTTCACACTCTGGCAACCTCCACTTGCAGGTGTACTCTTAAACTAGGGCACAAGAGCATCAGCCACTGTTACAGCGGTTTCAGCAAGGACTTCAACACTTCTTGACTCTTGTACCATTGTTCACAGAATATGAAAGTCATGCTCAGCCATTAGAGTGGAAAGCTTGTTGAAGGCAGGCTAACTTCTTAAACTGCTCTAGCTAAATCAGCAAGACCTGTCAATGTTCTTATTCTCTCTCATTTGGGGCCAAGAATGACTGTACACCTTTGCAGCAATGGCAGTTCAGCTAACACATGATAGCCTGAGCCTTACATGAAGAAGCAGAGACACTCTTGACTCAACCAAGCAAAAGATGGTTCACTAAGAAAAGATTATTTAAAAATATGCAGCAATCAGGAAGGTCCTATAGGAAATGCACCTTTATTCAGTTTCCGAGGAGATCCTGAATATCTGTTCACAAATCTAAAAAAACCTGATGCATTCTAGTTTTAATTTCTAGTTTTTATTAGTAAATGAGGGAGAAGCAAAAAGGAAAACAGCACTATTAGATGAATATGCACATAACAACTGGCAGGAAGTCATTTGTTACTGTTTTAATCAATCCAGTGTCAAATGCCCATTCTTTGGAATACCTTCAGAGAAGCAAACAGGCAGTAAACACAGGGATTTAACAATACAATCTGCTGTCGCTTGGACACTCGCAAGTTACAAAACTCTTCTATCTTTAGATTTTATTTCATTTGTTATAAGTCATAAATAATTGAAAGTCATGTGATAAATTATTCAGCTAAGTGCACAGTTTCCAAGGAATCATAGCATGAGTCTGGATTAATGGTATAATGCAAGTCAGATGCAGAAGTTGAGCTGACACCCCACAATTACCACACACAGGAGCAGTCCAGGGAGTTTGGTGCTTCTCAGCATGTGCTTTGCACCACAGGGACATATAAGTACCT
Source organism: Phaethon lepturus (assembly GCF_000687285.1). Taxonomy (NCBI): domain Eukaryota; kingdom Metazoa; phylum Chordata; class Aves; order Phaethontiformes; family Phaethontidae; genus Phaethon; species Phaethon lepturus. The sequence continues at coordinate 25,009 of NW_010522517.1, forward strand.
TGTGAATATTTATGAACTAGAAGTCCCTATTGCCTACTGTGTACTTCAGCTGCTTGCCCATGCATCATTATGAATTAGTGAAACTTAACCCAGAGCTTCACTTGGCACAATTGATTAGGACATTCATTATCTGTTAGTGATAGCACTGTCCTTCAAAACTACTGCTGAACGTAAATCTATGCTATTAAAAACAAAGTCTTTAACCATAATTACCTGTTATAATTAACTGATAAGCTACTCAAGGGGACTGGGATAGAAGTGACTGCAGGGATATTACTGTTTGCTACTTTCTTTATACAAAACATGTAATGTAATAACTTTGGTTAGGTCTAGGTCCATGATCACAGAATCACAGAATCATTAAGGTTGGAAGAGACCTTTAAGATCATGAAGTCCAACCATCAACCCAACACCACCATGCCCACTAAACCATGTCCCAAAGTGCCACGTCTATAAGTTTTTCAAATACTTCCAGTGATGGTGACCACCACCTCCCTGGGCAGCCTGTTCCAATGCTTGACCACTCTCTCGGTCAAGAATTTTTTCCTAATATCCAGTCTAAACTTCACTTGGCACAACTTGAGGCCATTTCCTCTTGTCCTATCATTGGTTAGTTGGGAGAAGAGACCAACACCCACATCGCCACAACGCCCTTTCAGGTAGTTGTAGAGAGCGATAAGGTCTCCCCTCAGCCTCCTCTTCTCCAGACTAAACAACCCCAGTTCCCTCAGCCACTCCTCAAGACTTGTGCTCCAGATCCCTCACCAGCTTCGTTGCCCTTCTTTGGACACACTCGAGCACCTCAGCATCCTTCTTGTAGTGAGGGGCACAAAACTGAACCCAGTATTCAAGGTGTGGCCTCACCAGTGCCGAGTGCAGGGGTACAATCACTTCCCTTCTCCTGCTGGCCACACTATTGCTGATACAGATGTTCAGAAACAAAAGCAAACTCCTCAGAAGTCTATCTCAACTTTTGCAAAATCATATGCAAGTCAAGAATCTGGGGGGAAAAAACAACACAAAAAACAACACAAATTTGTAAATTTAAGTAAATGTTCTCTAAATATAACTTTATTTACAAAAATTCATATAAATTGTTTCCTAGACACAATGTTGAAATGCCTGCCTTCTCTTTGTCATTAGAGATTGCATTTGAACAGATCATTGAGATGGTAGAGTTTTATAACACAGTACCGGCTTGATAACTACTGAGCTGCTGACACTTGGCCAACAAAACTGGCATTGTATTTGCAGATGGGTGTGACTTGAATTTCCTATCAAATAAGATCTATTAAGCTTCAAAGCATTTACATATTATATGTTAGCAAAGAACTGAAGGTAGATATTAAATACCAAGTACACTGGAAAGTTGTAGAAGAATTTATAGTGTAATTGTCCCATCAGCTTTTCCATATTTTTCCAATTGTCCTAAGTTTAGTAGCCTTGTCTACTAAGTCAAAAATTGTCTGTCTAGCAATCAACTTGGGGAGTTACTATCCAGTTTCAACCAAATCTGTCAGAAGGGTGGCAATTTCATGGATCTTAAAATGACCTTATTTAATGATGGAATGATGCACAAGAGCCTTAGTGGCCCCTGGATCTCCAAAGTTACACACTGTTTGAGCTGCCAAGTGGCCAGTGTATGTATACCAATCATCTCACCTATGCATGTGCTCAGGGACCATCATGCCTTGACCCATCTCTCTTCCAACCACTAATTAGGGAAACACAAATATTGGAGGGATGTGAAAAGGAAGGGAGAAGCTGGAACGACGATTAGAGGAAGTAAAAGAAAACAGAGGACATACCAGAAAAAGGAATGTTGTCATAACACATATGGTGAAATAGTAGGGCTTCTTGTGGTAGGTTAAGGGAACAGAGGATGCAAGTTTACAGGAAACTAGGCATCCTTCCTGCCACACACAGAATAGCTTGTTTCAAAACTATAGAACTGTCCCCCATGATACTGGGCTCTAGATGAGGATCAAGCATCTACAGTGTAACTAAAAGTTATGATAATATTTAGTAAGATTAAGATATCAAGGAATGATTTCTCAAGTAGTGGCCCAGTTATTTTCCACAGCCTTGCTACATGAACACAGGCGAGGTTTAACCTCCCTGTTTATTGCCCGCTTGCAAACTGGATAAAAATACTTCACAGCTCTAAAAAGTGTTTTCAGGTCCCAGAACAGTAAAGGTGCTAAATGCATGCTAAGAGTCATTCTTAACAGACAGTATTCCATAGTGAGCATATATGGGTCTAGAAAAGTGACTGCGTAGCACTGTTTATCCTTTGCCAGTAACATTAAATTATACAAATGTAAAGAAAAAAAATTATGCTTAGGTCCAACTTCATTACTGGTGCAACTTTAGAAAAGAACAAGAGGAAAATGAACAAAAACACATAAGAAGTAGTTTTTACACAAATTAAAACTACCATTTTTTCTTCATCTAATAAAAAGGGTGGCAAAATTATAGAAATCACACAGGACCATGAACATAAACAATTACCAAAAAATACAATTTACAAAAAATACAAATTAGGAAGCAACAGGCAAGGAATGTGTCATGCAATGCAACACTTAAGAGAGGCTTACAGTAAAAGACCTACATATGCTACTATATTTGTACTTCATAACCTTATTATTTATAGAGTATGCAACTCAAAAATACAACACTGGATGTCACTGACCTAGTACCATCTCTGGAAGTAAGTAATCCTGATCCCATCCATACACAGAACTGGAGATCAGCATGAAGCTGGCATGGCCTGAGCAGCTCTATGCAAAGTTTTATGCAAAATAAGTCTGTTAACTTGAGGCATGTGCCAAATAATTAACCCTCTCTCCTTCCCAGCTGAAGCAACTCTATACATAACACTTCACTCACCACAGCTAAAATCCTTGAGGGGTAACAAAGTACAAGGCATGCCCAAAAACTATTTCTAAAATCATGCAAACACTTTGTTGAGCATACATGAAATTACATGATAACCATTGTTAGTCTCCGTGTTAACTCACTCTGTAGACATTGCACTAACAGAAAATTGAAAAAGATACCCCTGAACAGTTTCTGTACCATTATCCAAGATGTCACTCTTCTTAGTAATTTGTGTTCTTATAATTTATTCCTATGTTCTTTCACACTGCTTTAGACTATAGCAATTTTCAGGAAACCATCTGCGTCTGAGTTCATGTTGTATACAACATTTTCCTCAGCATGTTCTAGATTATCTCTGAAACAGCAGACTTCTAATTCTGCCGAGGTCATTTGGGACCTAAATATCTCAATTCCTTTTTTTCTGCCAAGGTGCTTTCAGAACTGTACTAAGATTATTCCTTTTAAAGAGTAAGAAACATAACCACCTAATTTTTCATTCATAAGTATATATATAATTTCCCAGTGGAGAATATAACAGAAGCAGCAACCAGTACTGTTCCGTAAGAGATTATCTTCTGATTTGAAAGTAGTGTTGAGAATGTGACTTCTCATCTATTTTACCACCTTAAGAAACCAGTATTTTTAAATACAGGACAGTGTCTACACTATCTCATTATATTACCTAAGCTTTCACGTTCACCTAGGCCAATATTTTTGTCATCTATTAGCATATAAGTGACAGCAAGTTGGGGGAATCTGCTCTTCAACCTACATTCGAGGTGCAGAAGTAATGAATAACTGTGATACGCCAGTACCCCCTAGTGAGAAAAGGATGAACTACAGTATTAGCCTACCACTTCGGCTTGTTAAATACTGTTACAGTCACAAAAAGAGACTGACAAAACAAAAAAAGACTATACCATTTGATACTCAGTTTCTGTCCTGAGGATGGCGGAGGACACACTCAGCCTCATCCCTAACAAAACACAGGCATGAAATGCTGCATGCAGTGAATGTTTGTTCAAAACACAGTCACTCAGAATTAAAAGTTCTCAAAGAAAAATTCTTAAGAAAAAATAGAGGTAATAACTACTTAAAGGCAAGGCACACATTGCTTGTTTTTGAGGTTTGGCAGCTTGTGCTATAGCAGCAAATGTGTGAAGAGACACATTTCAATATACTGTTAACACTTATTTTTAGAATGTTAGGGTATGTTCTGAAGGGTCTTACAAGCTCAGGTAATTCCTGTCACCCTATTTGCATGATAAATTATTTTAACAAAAAAAGAAAACGAAAAGTATTTTCTATTGTTTTTAATGAAAGTTTTAATTAAAAGAACATTTCTGTAGAAAATTGTAGCTAAGGCTAAGAGCGATCCAAAAGTCTTATAAGCCAGCTGGAAAAAGCTAAGAACTTAGTAGTCTCTAGCCCTAATCCAATTTGCTGAGAAGCTGTAAATTGATGTAGAAGGAAAACAAGTAAAAGAATTATGTCTTGGCTGCACATTTGTTAAAGCAATATTGCCAAGAATGCATTGTCACAAATAGCAAAAGCGATGTACAAAATAATCAGAAAAAGTTATTTTATCGTATTATTGCTTATTAACGTATCCATCAATAAAGACCAATAGATGACTGTATTTAAAGGAAGAATGTACTCTGGCTGAGAAGCACATTGATTAGATGTTTCAGACTTTTTGTAAAAATTTGTTTATTTTTGATTGGATAAAATCAAAAATATTCACATTTAAATTTCACTTGGTGTAAGTATCAAACCAACAGACACACACAGTTGTACACAACAGGAAGTCCAGCCAGTAATGCATTACCCAGGCACCCAACTTCAAATTCACATACAGAAATGTCAACACTCTGAAAATGTTCTTTTGTCTTTGTGGCTTCAAAATCCTAAATGGTTTATCAACCAAATTGATGAGACCTGCCCAAATTCAGTCAGCTATGAAAGAAAAAAACAAAAAAAGATTTGCTAGCAATTTAAAAAAACAAAAGTGCTATCAGTCAGGTATACAGCAAATGGAAAGGTGTTTACTGGAATTGCTGTAACTATTCCTCTCAGGTTTCATTTGGACAACTCAATTATAAAAAAATAAGACATCAATACAGTACAGTTTCTTTTGAGACCCCTCCAACAATCTCAGTCCTTACAATGACACAGAATCAATTTCTGAAAGCATCCAACTAAGTGTTATCAAAAACTTACCTACAGTAAATAAATAAGAAATCATCAGAAACTAAGCGGTTAGTCCACTAAAATACATTCCAAAATTCTAACATTTTAAATGGTCCATGCTTTAATGGGCATTTGTAACTGAATGAAGCATTATACAGATAGATATTGCAGTAGCTGGACCCAATTAGACTAAAGATTCTCTTTTTCCACACTTTTTGAAACAAAAACATCATGTTCATGAAGGTGGATAAGCATAGGATGAAAGGCAAATGCTCAGCACTTCAGTATGTGTTCTGAAGAAAGAACTGCAAGAACCAAGTTTACTTATAAAATACAAAGACCTCAAAAATAAACTATACAATTATATTACACACACATATGTTATATATTGACATAATCATGACATGATAGCTTATAAATTACAAAGCTTTAAGCCTTTAACAAGCAGTTTTGTTACAAAGGAGAAGAGCAAATTTCTGAAACCTGGCATATACCTTTGCCCCATTCCTTGTCTGGACAATGATAAAATTCACTTCAACCTGAGTAAATACAAGGGTCTTTTCCACAGCGTATATCTTACATTAGCAACTTGCCCAAGGTATGACACTGGGAAATAGATGCTACATATATTTTTACTGTTCTTATTATTTTATACAATGCTTCAGAGGTGTACATCACTATGGACATGAGGGTCTGAAATCTTCTATCTACCTCCACTCCGTCTTGCAGAAGTAAATTAAAAAGGACTTAGATAAAAGCACAATAAGACAGACATATCGGACAAACTACTTAAAACAAAACCATGTTCAGTTGGAATGCTGAGTCAGCATAAAGTCTGCTCCTATCTTATGTCCTCAGCAAGTGAAACAGTTAAGGCTGCAACATAACAACAAACTGAGATACGAGACACAAAAACCAAAGAAAACATCTCCAATGCAAGAAATGTTCCAAACATTTTTATTTAAAGTATGTGAAGGGTTTACTTACAATTCTTCTCCTTGTTTTGCTTTTCTGTCAGAAACCAGATATACACTTCCAAAGCTTCCATTGCCAAGTTTCTTCTGAACAGTGTATCTTCTTGCAATCATAGCATCCGAGCAAGCAGAATTAAATCTGGCAACAGTGACATGCTTAGCAGTTTCTCGAAATTTCAGCATTTCTCTGTGTAACAGAAACCACATAAATTTCCCTAGAATGTAGCTTTCAAATCCTTTTACTCTTCCATGGATGTTCACAGGAAACACTAGAAACAGAAGAAATTTGATTTGTCAATGTATTCTTACTAAAATCTTCACTTAATTCTATGGCAATGCTTATAGTGCTTAGCTTGCAGAAAAACACAAACTAAGTGAAATCATTAGTTGCTAAGCTGTGGGAAGCAGACCTGATAAAGAAACTCCAGATAATGTAGATGTGACGTAGCCTTCCTCTAAACCAACCTTAAATGAATTCACTGAACTGATAACACAGGGGAACTTAAATGCAGGTGTTTATACATTGATTTATTTAAAAGTTCAAGTGCTTTTTGCAAGGACAACTACATCTATATTTCACCCGATAGTTCCCCTAGATATGGCACTCTTCCTCACCACCTGTCTTTATACCACCAGTACCTGAGACCAAAACTATTTTAATTTCAGCATACATGTTTCATGGGTATTGTATATACTGAAGCATAATCTCCACCCCTCATTTGAGTTCATCCCCATCAATAACTACCAAACCGTTTTCTCTACTCTTTCATTTGTCCCTCAGATTTCACCATCTGTTTCAGTGCTGACCTCACAGCTTCTGTGTGATTCACTACTAGTATCTTCTGCAAATTAGAGCTTCATGGCTACCCACAAGTCTACAAGACTTTCAATAAAGTCCAGTTCTTCCAAAAGTTCTTAATTTCTCCTTCACTATAATAATTCTTTCTTGACCCACCTTTCTAACAATTTAGCTTTGATTTAGAATTCTTGTCTGAGGTCCTAATTCTGCAAACATAGGGACTGCAAAGGCAAACCTCTAGTGTTTCTATGGTTTTCAATAACTGAACACGAGTTTAGAATAACTTTGTCTACTCAACCTTCCTCATTCCAAATGATAAAAGGGTAAGTGTTTCACTGCACATAACAAAACAATATTTGCTTTCATTATCTTGCCTTTATATAATGCTGCCTACATTTGTGCTTGAGGATCCTTTGGAACAAATAAAGATGTTGCAAGGTTGTAGAATCAGTGCAACTAATACTATCAGCACTGCCTGCTGCAGTGCAGCACGCCCACACTGGGTTTATTCACCATAGCATTTTAACATCAATGCAAGCACAGCAAAATGGTTGGGGTTTTTTTTGTTTTGGAAGAGAAAAGACAAATTGCCTAATTTTAAAAGCTGTATAACTGCTGATTCCAAGTCACTATCTTCACTTCCTAAGAAATGCAGAGCCTAGAGGAAGATTACAAATTTGTATCTTACAACAACAGTGTGTGCATGTGCATGTGTGCACAAGAACCTATCTTAATACCCACCCGCTGAGCTGCTGTCACACTGTACCAAAAAGCCTGACATTGCAGTGTCACTATATTATGAAACACAGCCAAATTTTAATTACTACAAGCCATCTTAACAACGATACAAACCGGGTATGTTTTTTAAACAAAAGCACTCCTGAGACTCTGTTTCTGTATTCTCTTTCAGATAGTAACAGCGACAAAAATTTTAAAATGCAAATGCTAAGCAAAGAATGTCAGCTAGAAAATCACCACTTCAGTAACTCCAAATCTGTCTGAAGAAGCATAAATGGATCATGTTAAGGTGTGAGGGAAAGGAGGGCAGGAAGATGAATTCCATAAAATATTACATTGACAGTTCTGGGAAGTTTACATATTTTTCAGTTACTATTCTATTTCCCTAGGAAGTTGCTATTTTATGGATGCCTTCATAAATTCAAAATAGAATTGCTTTGAAATACATAACCTTTAGAAATAACTACACTTACACAAACTGCTGAGCTATCTATTATTTTTTTCCTGGGGAAGAGTCATTTAACACTGTTCATCCTCAAATTTTCATACTTACTTGGGCCCCAGGAATATATCACAATCCTTTACACCACCATACCACACTTGAGAGCAAGTAATCCATTGAGTCTAATTGTTGTGCTTTATTTTCAACCCTTCCTGTCACCTGTGACTTTCTATGCCTCAATTTCTCTCTATATATAATAATACTAATAACTATCATATAACTTTGTGAAATGCTTTGATATCTACTGCTGAATAGTGTTACAAGGCAGGGGCCAGTGACTGCCATTGTGCTGTCACAGGCACATTTTAATGGTACAGAAAAGATGGATTTCTGAGCCACTGCATTTGAAAGAAATACCCTGTAAGAGTCAACAGACTCTAGAGCCTGGCTCAACCGCAAGACTGACTGATTCTTCAAGAAGTATACTAACTGACAGCCTCTCCTACCTCATTCAAATCTTTAGCCCAAACTTCCTTGTATTTTTTACCGGTGTCCATCTTCTCCCACTGAGCAGGCATCCCCAAGCAGCAGTACATCAATTGCTTCATTGAAGTTCAGAACAACTAGAGGGAACTGAAAGAAATCAACTCTCCAGCTCCCTTTTCCTCAAAAATCCCAGTATACCCTATCCAGTAACATTCTGGTAAACAGTTTATGTTCTTAATTTTGTTCATCCCCTCGAGCCCCATTCCAGAGCCTGGCAGACTGCTGATGCCAAACTAATGCAATTACATTGTCTGGATCACTTTTTTAATTTTTTCTTCTTCCATGGCTAGAGTTAAATATCCTTCCTCTTTTTTGTTGGAAGCTAAAGCGAAGTTGTTTAGGGTTCCACAGTTTTACTTACACTTGCTAAGCACACAGCACCTCCACTTCTTCCCCTGACCTTCCTTCACTTATATAAGATAATGATTCTAATTTCCTTTACATAACCTTCAGGTTTCTTTAGCAATAGCTAACATACTGACATTTTCTGTCTCCAAAATAAACCCTTCTTTGCCAGTCGAGGCCATTTTCCAATTCTATCAGGTTTTCTTTCTATTCCTTAAGAACCCCTGGGCTACATCAACATTGGCCACTCACCCCCCCCTTTCAGTACAAATTCCGGAGTTTTTAAATTTTTCAAATTTAAATTCTAAACAACCTCAGTATTTACCACCTTGAATTGTTTCCTGTCGATGACTGGCCTGATCCTTTAAACTTTTTGAAAAATGAAAAAAAAATATATATTGCTGTTTTTTTCCTTAATTTAAAAAAACAAAAAACTCCTGAATACTGCCTCCATTGTTATTTTCTGCAACATCTTTATAAACCTAGCCAAGTCTAAAGTAACATCATCTCAGCTGGATGAGTTTTTACTGCTCCCAGAGAAAGGATAACGAACCAAGATTTTATGAGTAGCGTGAGTAGCAAAGGAGCTTGCGGGTGATGGTAAAACAAAGTCAAATGCACTCGACTATCAAAGAGACTAATTAATATCTCCCTGACTCACATTCAGGAAGCCGCGATCCCCTAGGATAACCTCAGAGATGTTATTATCTTATTAACAGACCGTGTAAGACTCAAAATTCACGCTCCTGGGGTCTGGGGGCACAGACACAGAGGTATGAAGTGCCCCCGCTTCCCCGCCCAGCTACCCTCCCACAGAGGGGCG
>NW_010522518.1:0-45324 GCF_000687285.1 Phaethon lepturus
ACACGGCCCGCGGCTCCTCGGGGGCCTGGTCCCACCAGGGCCGGGGGGCGACGGCCCTTCCCTCGCCGGGCGTCCTCCGCCCCGGCCGAGGCGTCTCAGGAAAAGGTGGGTACCCGGTGGGTGGCTTTCGGAGCTGAGCGCCTGGGTAAGGGGTGACCTCCATCACGGGCCGAGGCGCTGCCTGGAAGGCAGGAGTCCAGCCTGGCCGCTGCTTTTTTGTCCTAAACTTGCCTGGCGTCAGCGGATGAAAGCCTTGCCATAGCTCCCAGAAGCAACTTCTGGCCACCTTGTGTTTCCTAGGACTTCGATAATGCGTTGTGGGATCGTATTAGCTGTTGGGAGAAAAACCCTTTGAAAAACAAGGCGTGTAACTGCTCTGGTTTTACGCTTCTCTAGGGTTTTTTGCTGTTTTGTTTACCTTGGATGATGCGGGAATATATATTTTATGTGGAAAAAAAAGTTCAAGTTGTTCGTTGCTTATCTAGCCTGAGTTCCCCTTGATGTCTAATGGGTTGCAGATGTGGCTTTGAGAAGAATTGTAATATTTAACTGTGCTACCTGTTCTTTTTAAACAGGGAAAAGGCAGTCTGAGCAGACTTGTAATATTTTACCTATTTCCTCAACTCCAGTATTATAACTTTCTTTGCATTGAGTTTATTGGACAACTACTTAAAAGGCCACTTTTTGAAAGACTTGGGGTTTGTTGGTTTTCTTGTTTTTTTTTTTTTATGTTGACATTGTGCAGCTGTTAAGGAGAACTTCACCTTTGTTAAGTAGCATGTAATTGTATTTATGTTTCAGTTTGTTCACAGTGGAATAAGGCCACTTGCATTAAGGTTTGTAGGTACCTTTGTAAAACCATAACTGCAATAACTTAGTTAAACAAGGTCTTGGTTGTAGCTAGTTACAGACTTTAAACCAGTACAAAGTACCTAACAGCATTTCAAAGGCTGGAAAAACTTCTGGGTAGAGATGCTACAGCATAAGTCAATCCTGTTTGTATTGGGTTTTTTTGCTGGCAAGTAATTCTAGCTTTTTAAAATGAATGAGTATTAAATCTTTGAGCCCTTGAGCATCTCTCTGAAAATGTAAAATTTCTCTTAATTCCACTCCCCTAAAATACTTTATTTGGCTTTAAGTCTTCTCTGGTACTTGCCTATAACTGAAACTATTATTTGGTCTTACACTTGACAAGTGCAAGCCTATTTCCAGTTTTCAGGCTAAAATTTTAAGTACAACCAGTAATAGCTCTCCCCTTAGAACAGCAAACAGATGTTAAATTTAAAACGTTTCTCTTAAAGTATCTTACATTGCTTGAGTCTATTAAAAAACTTAATGTTTGACCTTGAGGTGGAAACCGGGTATGGTGCTCTTTTGAGGTCTTCATCTTGTGGTTCTCCTGCCCTAGTTAACACCTGTAATTGCTGTTTCTGTGATACAAGAGCTGAAAGTCAGGCAGTCACAACAGTGCAGCTTATCCCCTGTTGCCCTGGAGGAGGGAAACATTGTCTTTGTGGAGCAAATAGGTTGGTAACAAGCTCTAAGGAGAACAGCAAGTTGCTTGTCATGAGTTTGCTAAACCCAAACATCCACCTCATACACATGTACGGTACAAAAGCAGTGAGCTGAAGTACAGAGAACCCGGCTGTCCAACAGCAGTCATTTTTAGGCATTGTTTTCTGAGTATTTCACACATCTAGTGAGCTAAAGGAGTCTGGTGCTGGCAAAAGAAGGGGGTGGTTATGTGGCTACTAAAAGCTGTTAAAATATTGCTTTCTGTGGTTCTGGCATACCAGTAACACTGATGTTTTGTCTAGGGGATTAGAAGGAGGGACAGTGGGGGTGATGGAAGGCAGTATGTGAGTTCGGGCATCTGGTATTTATGCGCAAGTACGAGGATAACAGTTCTGACTCATTTTTAAACACTTGAATTTTTAATTATAACGTGTCGACTATTTCTGTTTGCTCTTCAGCCTAATTGCTGGTTGGCATCATGAAGAGGTGCGATGAGAAATTCCTGAGAAATCAGGAAGAGGAAAGGACTGTGGTCTTACACATACAAGCATATGATGTGTATTGCAGTACAGCCTGGTGCTCGCTAAGTGCAGGAAGGCTGCCTGCTTGGTAGAAATTAAAATGCACAAACAAGTTGGGAAATGAGTGAATACGTTAAACTGGGTACTGCAGAGGGAGAGGAAAAGGGAAGGAACCTGAAGCCAACCACAAGGCAGTTGAGAACGGTCGATATGGAGTGGTCACAGCACACACACACACAAAGCAAGCACTGCTCTAACTGATAAAAAAGAGGTAGGAAGGATGTTTGTGTGTGTTTGACAAATGGGCAGACCACGCTGGCAGCTGACAGTGTGGAGGAGGTGGGGATTAATGAGGTAAGGTAAGATTGGATGAACAAAGAGTAAATATAGAGAATCATGAGGGGCTCTGAACACTAAGCATCAGGCAGGTAAGTTGGTGTAACTTGATCAGAGCAACAAGAAATAATTGCCTTGGTTGTCCTGATGCCCACATCTCCTTGCTGCGTATTTACCTTTAAAATGATGACTTCTTTGCCTTGCCTCGATTTTGTATGCCTTCTTCGCTATCTCTTGTATATTATCACATCAACTCCCTGCTCCACCAAGGATACATCCCTATCTTTGACCCACCTGTATATCAGCATCTCACTTAAACGTTTGTCTCTTAATGAGATGGGAGTTGCTACGTACCACACTGTGAAAGCAGCTGCGGGACCGAGCATTTGCAACTGTCTGGTTACCCTCTGACCAAAATATCACCACTAGATACGTTAAAGCTTTGGAAACTTTTCATATGAGTAAATTGTTTTAAGCAATCTGTATTGCATTTTCTATAACATTTCAAAGTTAATGTGTTGATTTGACAGAATTAGGTCTGTGGTCAATCTCAGCTTCTGTGGTTTTTCTCTGCAGTTGACTAAATGACTTACAAAACTGTAAACATTGACAGAAACTGAGCAGCAGATTTAATAACACATTTACCAGATCAGAGTGAAAGATTTAATTACCATAGTTGCAAGCATATAACTTGCACCTCAGAACAAGCACTTTAGAAAAGAAGTACCAAAACTTGAAAAAAATCCACTGTCTTGAATGTTATAAGTTGCAATGGGGAACCAAAAACAAAGCAGCAGTGGGAAAGAGCTCTGGGATAAAGTGGTGTGGTACAGTGCACGTCGCTGCACAGTTAAAGCTCCAAGATAACCTGAGGCTTATGTGGCAAGGAAACCACTTTTGTCTCAGTTTCCCGGTACGTGAGTTGAAGTACAGCAGAGAACCGACACTCGTGCCTTTAACTTTAGCACTGTAACTCAGGGGCAGCTGAACTGTTATGTCAACAGAATCTGGCAGTAAATATTATTGCAGGGAACTTAGTATGATTTTCATGGTGATTTGTGTTGTCTTGCTCTCGCATCTTTGTTCCAGGTTTTTAATGCATAATGCAGTTCTAAGTCTGTGACTTGAGGTCTAGAATGTAGCTTCTACAAATGTGCAATTCTGAGCAAAAAGAAAACTGGATGAAAGAGACTGAATGAAAATGTGCATACAGTGTAAATATTAGCCTCTGCAGTTGCTTTATCATGACAGAGTACATCTCTGAGCTAGACTGGAGTGACTGATACCTTGTCACTTACTCAGTGTTACTGCTAAGGGTTAGAATTTTAAATTTGTGGTTGCCTGTTCCCACTTGTTAGTGTTCCCTTTTCACATGTATGATCAGCATGAATAGAGCCTGTACAGTAGAGTAATTTCTCCACCGATATTACTGACTTTCTGCAGTTCAGGCACCCATCGATTACTCATTCAGGACTGAAAATGAGATGTGGCTCAGGCACTGAGGTGTTGCCGTTACACCGTTGCAGATGCATTATTGAATGCACAAGGGAGGTCAAGTAACTTGCCCGTGGTCATGTGGTGAGTCAGCTTTGGATTCGGAGTGATCCAACCTAATAGTGCTTTTTATTTAAGAAGGCATTTAGGGTTTTCTGTCAGTTTGACCATGTAGTCTGTCTCTTGAATGATCAGAAGTTGCTTTAAGTAGCAGAATAATATACAGGCTTCAGCCGTATCATGCCCTGTGATACTGGGTCTCCAAGAAGACAATTTGAAAGCTGTTAGGACTTCATCTGACAGCTTTTTAATCATAATCAGAACAGGTGATCACTTTTTAATTAAATGCAAGTATTTAAGTCTCTCTCAAGCTGGCATTTTTGTCTCAGTGTACTTGGATCATGGCTTTGACTTTATAGTGAGATTTCCGCAGTGTCCTGCGCAGTGCTCTTCTGCTTTGATGTTTCAGAGTTTCCTGGAAATGAGCAGGCAGAGCCTGACCATGATTGGATAAGTGTTGTTCTTACTGCATTTCTGCTGTAATGTCTTGTTTCACATTCTTGGTCATTAGTCTTTCAAGACTTATTTTAGAGAAGGCAGATTTCATTCATCCAAAATGGGTAGAGACCAAGTGACTCACAGTAGCAGAGCTGGGAATAAGTAAGAGCCAGACTTTATAATACCAGTTGTCTGTGTGATGATGCAGTTATTACCATTTCAGTAATTTGTTTTTCATTGGGAATGTTACATTTCCATGATATTCCATGATGCATTTCCAGTTTGAGGTTGGTGCTGAATGCTCCAATAGTATTGTCAAACTCTCTGAAGTAAAAAGAAGCATCTTAACATGATAGCCCAGTAAGGTTAAGACAGTACTGTTCTCTTGTACTGTGGCTTTCTCCTCTGCTCTCTCTCCCAGTTCTTGCTCTCTGGGAATGCCAACTCTTGCTAGAGAGACCGTTCTGAGTAATCTGGCAAAAGAAAAATTTTAGGCAAAAAGGTTGGTAAAGAGTAGGTCAGGAAGTTGTCTACTAATTCCATGTGCTTGTGGTTGGACATACAATGTAAGATAAGGGGGGTTTAGAGGCTGTCTCCTAATGAAGTAAGTTGGATGAAATACTAGTAGCCTGAGGCCTCATCATGTTTAATAAGATGTCTTTTGGAAATGAAGTTGTCATTGTGGGAAAGAATGGGTTTGTGCATAGCAGTGCCCCTGAGCTGAATTACTGAAAAATACTATTTGAGTTGTCCATAGCTGTGGTTCCTGCAGAGCTGGTAATACCTTTCCATCAGCACTACACAGAATCTGTGAGGAATTGGAAAAAACATTTCTGTGAGTGTTGTTTTTAAAAAGCCTTTAAGGTGAAGTTTTGTTTTTCCATGGTTCCAGTTACTGATATTAATAAGTTGTCTGTAAAGGCAATTCACAGCCTTTAGATTCCATGCTTGACTACAGCCTTTTCAGCTCCCTGTGATAAAGAAAATCCAAAAAATTGTTGAATACCATAAAAATAAGCTAGGGAAATTTAGTGTGTATCTAATTAAAGTTTGGATAAACCAATTTAAAGTTGGTTTGATAACAGACACTTGATTTCCCTTTTTTGTTTTACAAGATCAAAATGGTTTTGCTACTTTTTAAACACCTGTAGTGGATTTCACTTTTTGTCTGTATGGAACTCATCAACCTACAGCGATAAGACTGTGTTGAATGAAGAGAATGGGGTTGAATTAATACTCCAAACTTGATGCTCTTTTTTCTTCTATCTCCACTTTTGCTGGGGAAATTATATATATTGTCTATGTCTCCCGTAACTATTAGTTTGATTCTTAAGAAAGCTCTGCCAGTTGAGCCTGTTTTTCCTAAATCAAGAACAATAATGCAACTAATTATTTTGGGGTAAATGGTGCTTTTATTTAAGGGTAGATAAGTTTTTTTGGGGGGTCTCTTCTGTCAGTACTTGCATTGTACTGTTGAAAACTACCTTTTAATTTTCTTTTGCTCCTTTTATAGCTGGTAACATCATCTTATATGCTGTTATTTAATGTCTGTAGTCAAATATATGCAAAGTCTTCTCTGTGTTGTGGGAAAGAAATGTCTGTTGTCTTTCTGTTATCCTTTCAAAATAGAGGACAAATTTCTTCACCTCTGCCAACTGGGAGTAAATACTATAGGAAGTATATATATATATTTATATATATATATATAAAAAATAGTAAAACCAGTGTTAGAGGCATTATTCATAATGTACCCAGTCAGTTCCATTTTTTTTAAATACTCAGAGTAGCTTTTGTTCATTTGTAGAGCAAACCTGTGTTTACTTCGTGCTGTTTTTTCATCTGTTGTTTGTCAACAGCTTATTCCAAACTAACCCATTGCCTGCACTGTCCTTTTTCTTTACCAGACTTTGTTCTCCTTCTATAACACACCATGCCACAGTCCCTCTAATTCTGCCAGACGTTTGGCTATGGCTGTGGTGTCCTACAAGAATTTAACTTTTGTTGTATTAGTTTCGTAGGAAGGCTCAACTAAGGAGGAGAGTGTTAGGATTCGTAAAGATGTAGACTCAAAGTTTAGCTTTTTTGAGTTAGCTGTGCTCTTGACTGTGGTTCAGTGGCATGGGTGAGCTTTCTTGGTGAGAAGGTAGCGGGTTATTTCCAGTGAAGCTATACCTGTTGCTTACTGCGTCCTAATTAGGTCATGACAGACCAGTGTCATGAGTGCTTTCTTCTTTAGGAGCACTTTGGATGTGTAACAACTATGGTATGGTTTGTTAGCAATTTGGCGGATGCTGAAAGCAATTGGCAACTCGTATTAGTGGTCAAAAAACTTATAAAGGGTTTGGTGTCAAGAACAGCTGAACAGCAGTTGGTGTCTTAGTGTTACTAAAATTTTCATGCTTTGAATGCAATGTGACTTTGCCTTTAGTGTAATGATTTATTTTTCAGTAATATGCCTACTGAAAATTCATGTTGCAATATTTAGATTTTATACTACTAGCTTAATAATTAAAGAAACAAATGCATAATATTAGCAGCTTGTGGATCACAAAAATGACTTGAGGTTGTCAGGGTTTGCTTGGCTTACAGCTGCTTTCCAGCCTTTCTGTAGAATTTGGGCATGTCACCTGATCTCTCTTCTTCAGTTGGCCAGACCATAAAATAGGTATATTATAGCCCTATGCCAGGAAGATACTGGCTTAAAGCAAAGACACAGTACTGGTGATGAATTAAAGTACTCGAAGCTTTAACATACCTGAGGTTCGGTTTTGTTTATTTCCTGTGGCAAAGATGTGTAAAAAGGTCTGATCATAAAATACTTACTAAACTGTAGAGTCACTTAATATCTCTTAACTCATCTTTGTTAAATGGCTGTCATAAATCCATACCACTTCTAGATCAGTGACGTGAGCTCTTCGAGAGCTGTAAGAGATGGGGAGATGCTGGCAAGTCGCTGCGTGAGCAATGGAAGTACCCGCAAGGCAGCCCGGGCAGTTGTAGCGTCGGTTAGGTAGGCAGCACTAGTAATGGAAAGGAACGTTACACAGAACTTGACAAAACAGCCCTTTTATCTGCTGGGAGTATCTCTTCTCTTGATGTCAAGGGTTGTGCAATTTTGGGGCGGTGTTTTGCAAGATCAGGTGGATCGTCCAATGCTCTCCCTTGCCCCAGGCCTGTGGCTGCTGTTTGTTGTGCAAGATGTTCACCCTGCTTTCCTTCTGGACCCTGACTCTGATCTCATTCAGCCAGCTAGCCTGACAATAAGGTGCACAGCTTTCCTCCGGGAAGTTGAATTACAAAAGAAGTTGATGGGTGCTAACCGGCCCAGCAGGTGGGTGGTTCTGCCTCTTTACAGGGGTAGTGGACTGCAGGATGGACTAAAGGGCTCCTGGAACTGCTGCCTATCTCCCATGGCACTCATTGCTGCTTCAAGGTTTCCAAATTACAGCAATAGCGAGGTACATTTGTGCCTGTCCGTTGCTGGACCAGCTTTGATTTTTGCAGGAGGCAGCACAAGCCCTTCTCTAATGAATACAGCAGCGCTGAGGTGACTTTAATACTTCGAGGTTACATTGCAGTTGTGCTGATCTGCCGATTTGGGCTATTTAGTGAATAACACAATGTTTGATTACTTTCAGGATATTTCAGACAAATGTTCTTAATAGAAAGAAAATCTGTGCCCTGACAGTGAGGGTTAATTTGTTACTGTTATGCTCAAGCAATTTAAAATGTGGCTTTTCTGTGAGCATTACTTTATTGACCATGGCTGAACAATAAACCAACATTTCTTGAGAAGAAGTCTATTTATATAGAATGGCATGAACTGGTGGAGGAAGCACAGGATGCATTTCCTTTGGGTAACAGAAATGGGTAGGTAAAGTGGGAAAACTTGTTAAACTCAATCTTAGAAAAAGATGGTATATCCTTATGACTATCCTCAGCAGGGTGATCTTCTGCAAGCTAATATATGTTAGACAGAAAAAGAAATGAAGCATGGCTATCCTAGCATTGATTTCTGCTACTAGTTTTGTTGAAAGAATAATAAAAAAAGCTAAGAATGAGTTGTTTAAGTTTTTAGGAACAGATAGTAATAAAAATATGCCCCCTCTAATTTTTAGAGTAGAGAGCATTGTAGACTTTAAATCGCTGCACACTTGAGAAAAATGTTTTCACTATGAGAAAGAAATGAGATTTTTAGGAGGCTAAGTGCAGCCAACCCCGTGTGCCTTTATCTGCATGCTAATGAATTTATTTTTACGAGGCCTGTGGTGGGTTTTTTTTTGTGGGATTCTAGTGCAGCTGGGGAATGTTTCTGGAAGCCTGTGTGCAGGCTTCTGAACTAACCCATAGTTGGTAGTTACCTTTCATTTGAAAGAGGCAGAATATGTGCATTAAGCATTACAATGCAAAAAGCTGTATTTAAATGTAAAGTCTGGCTTCCTATTTACGATGAAAAATGTTGCTTTTCAAGGTTCCAAAGGATGCTCTGCAAACCTTTGTTTTAACACATACACTTCTAATTTTTATTCAGTCTTGGATAATTTGTATATGCAGCCTGTTGAGCACTCGGTAGGAGCAGCCTATTTTTAACCTTCATTCGTTTATGCAAAACCAGTTGAAACACAGCATTAGTTTAATCCTTTCTTCTTTTGTTTCGCTCCTCAATTCTCTTACCAGGGTCCTATTCTTTAGGATTGCTACTAGGTCTGATTTATGAATCATCTGATAAAGAGCCAGCTCCACTCCCAGAAATGTGCCTTAGGTAGAATTGTATGCCAATGAGTCAGCTTTAGGGCAGCATTTTCAAAGGAACACTATATAAATTACACAGTATCCATGTGGGGGTGTCTTAGTGTTATGAAAAATATGCTCTCGAGCATCGCGCACGCATCCACACAGAGCTGAGTCAACTGTCTTGAGTTAAATTGAGTGCTGGTACACTTCTGTGGTTTTAAGTGCATGGGTATGTGTGACACTTATAAGAAAATAAAAAAGAATGTATGGTATCTTGGGGAGGAGATGAACAAGTCCAAAAGAAAACAGTTGGGAGGTCCAGAAAGCATCAGCAATTCTACGTTTGTCTGGATGCAGAATAGTTTTTTTTTCTAATAGAGGTCTAATTATTTAGATTGATTAGTTTTTAATTACTTTATTTTGTTGATCGGCATGTCTGTATGTGCTATTCATACTAGAATGTCACTGGTGAGTTTGCCAAATTAAGTGTTTGGCTTTTAATGGAAAAGAAGGTGACTCAAGTAGGAAAAAAGCACACAGATACACCTACAAAGGTTTTTGGTGAAGCGTCGGAAGTCGCCAAAGTCATTAGTGCTTCACTTCTTCAGCGTTATGTGCACTCTGTCAGAAGAGGCCATAAGTCTTTGCCAGAAGTTGCTCCTGTATTATGAAGTGGACTTGTGTGTTATGGTCAACTCTTCAGTACCCAGGTCATGGTCTGCTTCTGTCCTTTCCCAGCTCACCATCCTTAGACACATAGTCTGTCAAGTGTTTGATTTGGAGTTCTTGATGGGCTTGTCTGAGTGTTTACTTTTTTTTACAGTCAGCTGTTTTATGTGATTTTATTAGCCTTAGTTGTATACGTTTGTCATTACCTCTCTCACACCTCTGATTTTTTCCATCTGTGCTCAGTTACATTGGGTAAATGTGAGATAATGCAATCCACTGGTGATAGAAATAATTGTTTATGTAAGCATGAGCCACTGTATTCTTTAGTTCTATGTAAATACAAAACCATATTCAGACTTAGACGAAAATACTGACTTCTGTGATGCTGGAGCTGTAAGGTAGTAGATGCTGTTGAATGATCTCTGTAAGCTAACTACAGTGTATTCTGAAAAAGTAACTCCTATGCAGCAGTGTTTAACTTTTCATTTACATAGTCACAAAAGCTTAAAGAACATACTTGATGTTATTTTCTGCAAAAACGTTAGGTACAGTTTCTCTTCTTTTTTTCAAATTACAGCTTATGAATGAATGGCTAGTGGTGTGAGAAGGTAGGTCCTTCAGACTGTTTTCTTTCAGTGCTAAAATGGCATTAAAAGACAATATTCTGATAGGTTTGGTTTTTTCTATTATTTAAACAATTGCTAGAACTGGCCTAAGAAGGTAATGCAGTTGTAAGCAGGGAAAAGCAGTGTTCTGTTGGAGACTGAATAAGAGGAAATGTGTCAGTAATAAACTGAAGTGACTTCTAACAGCAAGCTGCTATGGAAAACTTGGTACTGTTGAAGTAAGGATCTGTCATATTCACAGCTGCTGAGGAAAAGAGCTGGTTTGCTTCATGTAGGCTAGGCATTCTTTATCGTGAATCGGTTCAATAACACCTAAAATGATAATGTACAATTAAGGCTAGGGTATCATGGTGCTTACTAAGTATTTCAGGCCTTATCGTTTGTTTGGGTGAAACTCATTTCCTTCTGACATTGCAGGATAGACCGTTATAAAGAAGAACATTTACTGAGAGCAAACCAAACAAAAATATTACAAAGGATGCATGCATGGCCAGTTATTTATAATGGACATGCATGCCATCTTTGAATTAATTCCTTGTGCAGTAGTATATATTACTTAATAACATACATTACAAGATAGTTGTTCTTTAGGAAGCTACTAACACCTCTGTTTGAATTTAATTTTTTGCTTTTTAATTATTTTTTTATCTTCAAAAATCTCTTCAGAGCAAACAGTGATGTGAAAGAAAACACTCAGTACCCTCTCCTATGTCTAGTTGGAACCTGTGAGTTCAAGGTGTGATGAGACCAAATAGCAGGTAGTTTTTAATCAGATTTGGTTTTTTCTAAAGGGATGGTTTGTTGCTTGTCCTCCCTTCTCTCATCTTCCTGCCAGCTCTGGCAGAAAATTTCACTTATTTTCTGGTTTTGTTTTCTGCTGGCTTAGTAAAATGGATCTACCCAAGAAAGAATGAACCAGCTCTGGTGCGAAGGCGGGAGTATGGCTGCACAGTCACGATTAGGAGGTGAAAGAGTAGGGGGTAAAACCCATCCTTGTTAGTGGCAGCGAGCTGTCAGACTGGCTGGGCTGTTTCTACTATAATGTGACCTTCAAAATCCTTCTGGATTTCTTCACTAAAGTGCAGGTTTAATAGCGTACAAATGATGTGCCTTTACAAATGAGTCCACTATTTGAAAACAATTCCCAGGTAAAGGTATAGTTAGATATTTAATGGCTTCTGTATACTGGTGTGTTCTATGTGTGGCTGGAAAATAAAATCATTTCTATTGGAAGAATGTAGTACAGAAGCTTTTACAGAATTGCCTTTTAAAATCATCAGGGCAGTATCGGTGCATCAGCAAAAGGAGAATGACATTTCTGAGCAATGTCTAATTAAGTATCCATCTGTGTCTGTAAGCATCACAGCTTATTTTTCAGTGCTGTGTTCTCATTTAAGTAAGAAACTGGTCTTTCTGTAGCATCACCTTGAGATTACCTTTTCTTGTATGGTTACTAGTAAAGTGAGTGGCAAGAAAGGAATGGGAGTTTTTCACTGTAGTCTCTTCCTCTCTGATCTATACATTTTTCAAGTAGAACTAAATCAGTACATTTTTTCTTTCTTTGAGGCAAGGCTTTCTTTGGCATAGGTATTTTCCCCTGAACCGTCTGTATTCTTCCCTGCAGCAAAGCCTGTTTGAGTCATGACAGACTTTTTTTTCCGCTGAGATAAATATCAAGTTCTTTTTTATATTCGTGCTAATACTAGAATCGTTGACTTTTTAAATAACCAGTTCAGGGGAGCTGGAGAGTACAGACCTCATCAGAGGCTGACCAAGTATACTTCTGTGGAGTTACTAGTCCCTGTGCTGCCTTCTCACTGAAAATCTGATTCACTGATCCCTGTTTGAGGGATCAAACCAGCGTGGTTTGAGTAGTTTAAGTAAGATCCTACTTAATAACAAAAAAATCTTCTAAAGTCATTGTTATTAGGCTGTTGGCAAGGTGGCAACGTGTAGGTGAAACGTAATTTTTTCTGGTTGATAGGCCAGAGAGATGGAAAAGCAAGTACAGGTGTTCTTACAGTCCCTTTGGGAGCTGTGTGGTAGATGATGTTCCCAAGTAGGACGTTTGAGGGCGGGGGGAAGAGAGTCTCTAGCTCACTTTGCCCTTTAGCTTTGTGTTGAGCTCTGTTCTTTGTGCTCCCCAGGCTAAAAGGATGAATAGTGTGGAAGCTGTTCTGCAGTTATTAGTATGAATATTTAAATACATTTCTTTTGGCCAGGCTAATATTTTTCTGATACGCGTTTGACCATCTGAATTTTTCCTTGCATGTACATTTCAAAACTCTTAGAAAAGATATTTTTCTTTCTAGAATGCGTGGCCAGAGCAAAGCTGGGAGCTGCACTAGCAGGTGCAATACGTATCCCACCGTGTGTAACTCTTGGCCAGTCATTCAGTCATCAAATCTGTGTTTTAGTTACCTGTGTAACAGGAGAATTATTTGATAATGTAGATTTGTGGATGAAATGTGTAGAAATACTGATTTTATTAGAGTATTGGGATGTGTTTATGTCTCAGAACATGTGTATTCATCATTTGGGTTTGATGCTGTGCTGTGGCCTTGGAAGTAAGTTGGCTCTTATGTGATATTTATTGGCTACATTAAATTACCATCTCCAGAAATTCTTCTTTTAAGTTGCTTTCGAGAGAATTTTACTCAGTGCAAGTATTGGCAAACATTTTTCTTTATAGATATGTTCCTCTATTTTACAATATGTATTTTATTCTTTGGAGGGGAGGAAAAATGCTGCTTTTACTGAGTTTTTTGGGTTTTGTGTTTTTTGGTGTTTTTTTTTTTTTTCATATTTAGCAGACCTAGAGTTATCATCTCTGTCTTTCTTGTCTTGTCTGATACTAAGTTTGCTTTCTTTAACTGGTGTTTCTCTTCCATAAATATTATCATAATTCTCTTGCACCATCCAGCATTTCATTCAGTAGCCTGAAGAAAGCATCAGCTCTATTTTAATATTCTTTAAAAATGAAGTTTCAAAGTGGGTTAGGGCAGACAGGACAACACTGAGATTTTCACAGCACCTTTTAGGAGCAGGGAAGTAGCCTTATTCTGTGCTGCAGATGGAGGGGGGGGAAGCAGCAAACAGTTACATACATACAATTCCAGGCAGCTTGGGATGGATCAGGAAACCGAAGGAGGATTGTCAGGGTACAGAAAAATCTTTCTGAAGCATCCATGTTTTCTCAGGCTTTCCAGGCTGCTCAAGTACTAATTGCCCTTGTCTGTAGAAATGTGTTTTTAAAAAACAGTAGATTAAATCTTAACACTGGTTGGTTTTTTTCTCTTTACATGTTTTTTGAAGTGCCATAAATTTATCATATGCTATACTTCTAAACCCATAAATGATTTTCACCATACCATTTATCTGTAAGCAAATGGGGTAATTGAAAGATTTTTATGTTGAATTCCAAGTGAAAATTTAGGTGGAAAGCAAAGTGTGAATAATGAAGATAAAATGATCAATATTGATCTCTAAAACATTTCCCTCAAGGTGCTTCAGGTGCTTTTTGGTTGGTAACGTGCAAGTTATAAATCAGATAAATAGCTTGTTTTTTATGTTTGCAGTGAAGCCATGTCATTTACTAAATTATAACTTGAAGTAAAATGTAGGATACTGGTGTGGGTGGATACCGTTTCTTGCTTGCAGCCCGTACTATTTGGTGCTGTTTTCCTGGCAGATTTGAGAGAAACTAGATCAGCCTGTAGGTTCTCATACAACCAGGACTTGCATGGGAGACACTCGAGGAGCACTTGAATGGTCTATTAGATACTCCTAAAAAGTCTTTACATGACTCACCAGCACGGTGGTTCTCTGCTGAGATCAAATCTGGGTTACACATAGCTAATGTTTCTAAAGACCTTGCCTGTAGATGTCATAAACCCTGTGTCCCTGGCAATTTAGCATCATTTCATGGCACTTCTTATAAATGCATCTTTGTTCTGTGAGATCTACCGGCAGAGCGGCTCCCCTGGAAAAGGAAGGTGTTTGTAGTCTTGTTGTGTAATGTTCAGCAGCCGCTTGGTTTCTGCTCAAAGTGACTGGATTTCTCCTGTGTCATGTTGGTACTGTAAGTTTGCAAATTACCATAAAAACATTGTAATTTTATAAGGTTGAGGTCCTGTTTAACTGAAAGTAGATTTCTCATAGATATGGAAACTGAACTATATTCTAGTCTGCCCAGGTAGATGACTACCAAGTCTGGGAATTTTCAGGCTCGCATTGTTCATAAGGGCTAAAATTCTCCTTTGGATTATGTTTACAGTTCTGGGTAAAGGAGTTTAGTATATATTGTTTACTATATAGTGATTTAAACTTTATAAACTAAGAGTTTAGAAATTTTATTATTTTCTGATCTGTTTTGGTTATTCTCATGAGGTGAATCGCATTTGATGTGATTTCAATACGGTCTTGCATGGGTGTGTAAGAGGAAGACTAGTTTGGTGTATCAGGATGAGTTCACTAGGAAAACATAAATAAAAAAATAACAATACAATACTGAACCATACTGTCTGTAATTGAATGCGATAAGTTGTTTAGGTAATACTGTGAAGAGCAGCATTGAGAGAGTTATGTGGGTAAATTGTTCTTACTGTTCTGTTCTTGTGCAGGTTGCTGTACTGCTGAGGTCCATATCTAGTTCAACCAGTCTTCCAGACAGTGTGCTCCATGCTTTGAGACCAGGAGGTCCTTGGTGTTCTGAAATGAAGATGGAGGCAGTGGGAAAAACAGAAGAACTGGTTGATTCGGAAGTTCCACCAAAGACTTCTGAAAAGCAAGAGACTGCTCCTGATGAAGACGGACCTATAGAACTGGAGACACAAACTCAGAAAGACAACGTGCCCACTGCAGCAGACTCTGCGGTGCTCTCTTCAATGCCTTGCTTACTGATGGAACTGAGGCGAGACTCCTCGGAGTCTCAGCTAGCATCTACAGAGAGCGATAAGCCAACGGGTGGTCGAGTTTACGAGAGTGACTCTTCTAATCATTGTATGCTTTCCCCTTCTTCCAGTGGGCATTTGGCTGACTCAGATACATTGTCTTCCACAGAAGAGAATGAGCCCTGTCAAGCTGAAGCTGCTGTAGAGGGAGACTCTTCTGCGGTGTCTGGGGTTGCAGTTGGGAGGAAATCCAGGCGATCCAGGTCCGAAAGTGAAACTTCAACAATGGCTGCCAAGAAAAACCGACAGTCTAGTGATAAGCAGAATGGTCGAGTTACCAAGGTGAAAGGTCATCGAAGCCAAAAGCACAAAGAAAGAATTCGGCTGTTAAGACAGAAACGTGAGGCAGCTGCTCGTAAGAAGTACAACCTGCTGCAGGACAGCAGTACCAGTGATAGTGACCTGACGTGTGACTCGAGCACGAGTTCATCAGATGATGATGAAGAGGTTTCAGGGAGCAGCAAGACAATCACTGCAGAGATACCAGGTAGAGGATGTTTTTTAAACTGAACTGTAACGCATCTGACATCGTTTCTCAGCTGTCATGCTAAATTAAATGAGTGACACTTGAGAAAAACCAGGAGAACTGCAGCTCTGTGTAAATTTGAAGACTGCAGTATATTACCAAGACATGGGCAAATTTTAAAATCTGTTGTGAGGTTTCAGTGCGCTTTTGCACACCAACAAAGCCTAGAAATGGTAAATTGGAGGAAGGACTATGTTTGAATTCTGGAATTTTCAGATCTTTTCCTTTGTAAGCCTATATGAACTCCTATCAGTGCTGTCAAATACCATTAGATGGTGATAATCTAATAAATACCTTCTTAAGATAAGTGGCCAGCTTTGCTTTAATATATTAAGACCATAACCCGGCAGCTGTGTTAGAAATAACATGGCATACCTCTTGCCTGTGTTACAGTAAGGCCCTGTTCACTGTTGCACTTGCGCTGCTCTTTCAGCTCTACGTTTCAGTGCATGACAAACCTACTTAGCCTTATTGTAAATTCTTGCAGATTGCAGCTGGTCACCTATTTTAGGACATAAATATGGAATTTGTTTATGCAGGTGCCCAAGCTATATCCACACCTAAATTTTCAACATTTTAGACAAAGCTGTTACCATTTTCCTATGTCATAAGGATCTATAATTTCTATACGTTTAATTTTCTGACACATACGGGTTAAGATTGGAGGCAGCAAATTACAGGGGCCTTCTTACGATTTTATTAGCAAAAGAAAGATTCTTCAAGTTTTTTGTCTGCTGAGTCTTTGTTATTTTATTAGCCCAAGTGCCATGGACAGGATTTTGTGTGAATTATTCTTGCAGCATATTATACCATAGAACCGTCATCATATGGCAATCAAAAATAAAATCACATAAAAATAAACTTTTTGGCTTGCCAATTTTTACTGGGTTACATGCCTTTTTGCCTCTTGTGCTGGAAGACTTTTTGGAGACAAATATCAGCTTACGTAGGGCAAGGACATTTAAAGGAAAACTGCAATAATTAGTCTCAAGTTGCTGAACTAATGTTTGCTAGATTAATTATTTAAGATATTTGCAGCAGATTTTACAAATAACGGTTTTAAGTGACTTGATTATGGTGAATGATTCTGTCACCATGAGAACTGGCATTTTTCCCACATATTGCTAGGAAGCAGGTTGCACAAAGGAAATTAATGTTTATTATTAGAAAGTCTGGGAAAGGCATATCCTCCTATAATTATTGTGTAGTAAACTTCTAATAGAGATCTAAAATTATTTTTACCAATTTAATAGTCAAACTTCTAGCTTTCATATTTTTGTGCCTTTTTATTTACTATATTTACACTTTGCTGGGCAATTAAAGCCTGATTTAAAGCCTGCCGAGGAAGACTATTTCACTGAGTTTTGGGACAGGTTCCTCCCCACCCCTAAGAAAACCCAAACACAGTAAATCCCCCAGGTTACGTTCTTTAAGTCATAAAAGTACCTTCTGACTCAGAAAGGCACCACATGGTATTTTCAGATCTGCCTAGATTTTGGACTTCCATTGCAGAGACCTGAAACCACACTAGGGTACTTTTTCTGTGTCACTAGACTCTTCTGTATTTGAGCTTTTGGTCTTAACTGTGAAAAGGTCCCACTGCAGTGCCTGAAAGGACTTGATTATTTAGTGATGATTACACCAAGGCCCAGCTTTACGTGTGATGCAAGATGTGGGAGCGCAAAAACCATCTGAGGAACAATGATGTTTATTTTTATTTCATAGCACCTATCATCTGTTTGATAACTAAATTACATTTAAGACATGAAAACATTTGAGCTGTCCTTTTGGAATTGGGCGCAACGTGTACCTGCCACATCACGGTTCTCCTTTAAGTAGAAACAGCTTTGGTTTGTGGGAAACAGTCTCCAAGTACAAGAGAAAAATATTCTCTGTAGAGATAAGGACAAGGTTGGCCAAAAATGCATCCTGTGCTGCTTGTGGGTTAATGAAACGTTGTGGTCTTAACAGATGCGGTGGAGCTGTGAGTCGGAGTAGGACTCCCAGCGCTCCATCGCAGTGGTAGATTCACATGCCATCTGTGATCCCTCTTCTTGGAACTGGGAAAGTGTTTGACTTTTTTTTTTTTTTTCTGATGAGAAAGCCATTTCAGTGTGCTTGACATTACACTGTGAATATCCTCAAAATTTAGGGAAAAAAAAGGGAAAGAACACGTAGTTAGAAAATAAAACAGAATATCAAAATCATTACTGGCAATTCAGGCTGTGAGTGTCCTTTGCACACAGTGAAAAGCTAAGAAAGAGATTTAACTGGATACTTGAACTTGAGTGTCAGGAAACTACAGTGCACCTGTCAGAAGGACATAAGTGTGAAAAAACTTTTCCCTTTGCTTTTGAAAAAGTCTGCAGACATTGATGCAGAAGAGTTTTACAGGTAGCCTGTGTTCCCCTTAGTCTTACTGTACTTGGACACTTCAGCTGTAATGTTGGTTACTGCCTAAACATAGCTTATTATTGGGACTGATTTTCAAATGTCTGTCATCTGAAAAACAGTTTTGCCAGCAGAGATGCTCTAAAATTTTTAGTGACAGTTAATTTAATGTGGCCTCTGTGTACAAAGGTTGTACATAATCTGGCTCTTCTACCTTCTATGGACACATGTAGAGTTACAGAAGACAGTTTGCTTGTGTGTGGTCTGAAAATTAAAGTGTCACGTTTGAGAATACAGTAGTAGTCTTTCATGTCACGTTACTAAACCTCTTCTATTTTAATAGTGCAGTTATTTTTTTCAAACTATCCACATGACTGGCTCTGAAGTATGTTTGTCTAAATTAGTAAGGTAAGAAAAATGTTCAGCGAAGTACATAATAATGCCATGAACAACTGTAGTGTTACTAGCTTCAGTTTGTGCCTGCACCCAAGTTGTGAAGTGAGCAGTTGTGCAATAGAGAGTCGGTTCTCTCTGCTGAGCTCAAATGTAATGTGGATTAAAATACTGGCAGGCTCATTTTTTTTCCTCTCTCAACAAAGACAAGGAAGGAGTTGAGATCTTACTGGTGATACCTCAGTACAAATATTGTGAGCTCAGTAAGAGCTAAGCAAAATATGATACATTTTTCTGAATATATTATATGGTGTTAATTTATACCTGAAAATACAGGTTCAACCTAAACTTCATAGATGCTACTGAGAATCTTTTCATTGACCTGAGCAGTTAGGGCTTGTTAATTCAGGGAATGCCATGATTTTTTAATTACTGCAGATGAGGAGCATTTTCTTATCTTTTAATGATTGAGCCTCTCTGTTGGCATTTAGGATTTTACCATTCTTAAACACCAAGCAGTATTCACAGCATAAGAGGATGACCTTTGACTTCTGAAATAGGTTCTGCTAAACCTGCTGCTGTTGGCAGTTTTTCCTTTAAACAATTTCAAATTTGACCATGCAAATAAACTGTGAATGAAACTGGCATGAGAGCAAGTCTGGGAATTGATATTTATTTCTGTGTAAACACTTTTCTTTGGAAAAAGGAAGGGACTTTTAAAAACTCAAATACAATATGGAAAAAAATAGGCATTTCAGCACTATTATGCTTTCTACAGCTCCAAAAAATCTGAATTGAAATAGGGGTGACTCATGTTTTAGGCTTTAAAAAAAAAATCTGTTAAAAACTTTGAATAGAAAAAGGTGTTAACACTTTTTAACAAAGTGTTCACTTTGTTAAAAAAGAAAAAAATAAAAATTTAATATGCAGAAATCCAAAGAGAGGGGCACAGTGTATGTGAGGGACTCTCAGCCAGGTTACTCCCTCCTAAGAATTGTGCATAGACCTCGGATGAAGCATCTCACAAGGGATGAATTTGGTTGAAGTAACTCAGAATGACAATTATGTAAGAACAGGGGAAAAAAAAAAACACCCAATCTGTTAAGAGCGATTTGCAGTAAAATACTCATTTGGAAGTGTCAGGTAGCATAACGACAGGGAGGAATCCACCATTGTTAATTAGAATGAAGATATCTTCTTAGATTGTTACATTGTCTGATTTCCTAAATTACATCCCTTTGCATTTGGTTGTTATTTGGATACTACTTAATAGATCCCATAAAGAGACAGCATTGGGGAATTTCTTAGGTGCTTTTCTGCATAAATCTTGAAAATAAGATAAAATTCTTGGATTCTGACCCCTTTGTCATTGCAAATTTTTCACCTTTTAAGTTGGTGTAACATCAAAAACTATAGAGCTGTAAGTTTACAGATAGCAAAGGGACCAATTAGATAAATGCTAGCTTTTTGATATAATAAAAATGCTTTTTTAGACTTGATTACTTTTTAACACTGAAGGCCACCAGTAAAGAGGAGATTGAACAAGGCTTCTAAGAACTGCAAGGAAAGCATTTGAAGCATTTGCTGCTACTGTAAATTGTAAATATACTATGAATGATGCCTTTTAAAAATAGTATTACAGGGTAATAGATATTTCAATACATAGTCTCTTCAGTTTACAGAACAGTTTTATCAACTTTGACCATGCTAGTTCATTTCTTAGCTTTAAAAGCCTACCTAGATTCTCTCACATATCGCCATCAATAGTTTTTATTTAAATTGCAATTAAAGCTTACTCAACATTACTTAAAGGTGTCTGATCGGAAGCCTATGGGAATCTGAAAGGCTGCTGTTCAGTTACTTGATCTTGTGATGAGATCTCTGACTAAAGATGAATAAACAGAATCATACTGCATGTTCAACACTAGGAGTATATGAACGGAAGGAATATTTTTTTAGAGAGGAAAAAGGCATGGAATATACAAAAGGAACCACATTTTACGAAAAAGGTACAATTTTACTTTGAGTTAAAATGCAGTTGGAGGGATGTAAATTAGGTGCTCTAAAGGAATTTATTTTTGAGCAGAGGACTGGAATGCTGAATTTCCAGCCTGTGTGATAGGTAAATAGAGGGGAGAGAAGACTTAGAGCAGGGTTTTTAAATGAAGGTTTTTGCCCGTGACAGGTAGCATTGCTGCTGCTCAGAAATAAGACAATAATCCTAGGCTGTGTTTAGCTGTTACTGAAGGACTTATGTATACCTCATTTAAATAGTTCCTAGAAAGAATGTATTGTAAGTAATACTGTAATTTCATGTATACAGTGAAATCCCAATAAAGATTTAGTGCCTTATGTTTTTATTAGTAAATATTTGCTTAGGTTGTGCAATGTTTTCTCTCATTCTTAGGATATTTTCTATTATTCTTAAGCAAGAGTATCCCACAAGTTTCACGTTTACATATTAAATTGTCAGGTTCTATAGCTGCTTTGCGTAGTTTAATGTGATGCTTGTCTTGTTTTGGAATTAGCTTAGGTAATGTTTGTGTATTTGGACAGCATGCATACATAGTTTCTTATTCCTCAAAAGATACAGAGCCTCATTTTCTTGGGGTTTTATTGCTTCCTAGAGGATTTCTGAGTGAACTCTAAACTTAAAAATACAGATACCACTGCCTTTTCTTACTGATACGTAGAGTAAGATAATAAGGATGGCCTTCCTTCTCCCTGCTGAAGTTCTTCCTGATAATCCCAAAGCCAGTAATTTTAACCATCTTTTTGATGGATAGAAGGAAGGAGAACAATTTCCTTCCAACTATGCCCTATCTTGTTTTCTGCCTTGGCTGGAAATAATGGTAGCAATGCTGCACAGCCTGTGGCTCGTGTGATGAAGGGCATTGCTTCTAGTTGGTGTCAGGTTGATCACTCCTGTGTGTCGTGTGCGTTACCCCTGTGATGTAGCTGTGTCCATCAGACCTAACACAGTGCTTTTGCCTCATGTTATTAGCGTAGCATTCACATCTTTTCGTGTGTGTGTGTGTTGTGTGTTCTCTTCATTGGTGTTTAGTGTGTTTTCCAAAAAGACCGAGTTTTGGGCTTGCCTACTTCAGGTGCTGCAGTCACTATACTGGCCTTTATCTCTGTTACCTTGCATACAATTTTGTCTATGTTTAACAGTCCATTATAAAACAGTTCAAGTATGTAAGTAAAATAAGCATAATTATTCATGTTTATCAGTTAAACAGTAATATTTTTGGATCGCAGCATAACAGAACTAAACATGTTACTGTATAATATTTTTGACATCTTCAGTTGAATTCAAAACAAATTGCAAGGGAATTGGACTAATTTGGTTTATTTATTAAAAAAAAGACCTTTGTGACAGAATTGTCTGAGAATTCTAGAATAAAAACAATTTTGAAGCCAAAATTTCTATTATAACCTCAGTGAGTGTAAAAAGTGATTTTTTTTTTTTGACGGTGATACTGTTGATTAATGTTTGCTAATTCCTCCCCCATTGTCATATCCAAGGGACACAATTAGAAAAGTTTGTTTTCCTGAGTTAACATGCCTTAATAAACAGTATTATGTTCTTACTTAATGATGTCTTATCAAATGGCCTCAATGTCTTTAAAGCTGGCTTCAGTCGTGCTGGGGGATCTGGAGGAGCGACCAGGGAAATTCCAGGATTGCTTGACAGGGGCACCGTGTGGGATAGGAACTGCATAGGCAATGTCCTGGAAGAGGCCATGAACTGCTTTGCCGAGATGCAGAGGCAGACAGAGGAGAAATTTCGCATGTGGATAGAAAAGCTAACCCGTCTTGACACGGATGAAGAAAGCAAGCAACAACTGGAGCCCAGGGAACCTAAAATTCAACTAGTTGGCCAAAGAATCCCCCCTACCACTCAGTCAGGGGCTTTCATACAGATGCCTGATAGCCAAGTACTTCCACAGCAGTCGTTTAATTCTTACGTGGGCTATCAAAATGTTGATGCTACGCTAGAGTTTCCAGCGACTTTTAATAACAATTTTCCACCTATCTTTCCTGAGAATGGGAATATTGCAGAGTCTGATCTGAATCAATCATAAACTTAAAAATTGATCTTTGCAATCTTGATGTTACTTTGGATTATGCTAAAAACAAGGTTTGCTTTTCTCTTCCTGTATGTTTGTTTTGTTTTTTCTCTTTTGGGTTTTATTACCATAGTATTTTTTTTTAATTTATAGAGAATATATATCTAGTTTTAAAACACCCACAGTTTATCCATGTGCATGTGCCAGCAGACACATACAAACACCTTTAAAGATGTGAGGGGGAACCACCCTAAGCTTTCATCACCAAACTTGGGAAAATATATCTTAGAATCCTTGTTTAGATACCCCCAAATCAGTAGAGCTATGTTTGCTACAATAGGAGCATTCAGAATGTTCATGCAAATGCTCTTTTTGCATGTTAAAACATTTATATAAGGAAATAAGTTTTGTATTTGAAGATGTAAAGTACCCTAGAGAACCAGATTAGGTACAGACCCATAACATTTCCTTAACTATCTGTTTACTTCCAAGTTTTGCAGCTTGAACATGTCATACATTAATTTTTTTCTTCTTCCTTTTTAGGCAGAGGTAGTAAATAAGCTTACCCTAAAGATTTAGCTATATATAACAAATGTGCGCAACTGATTATTTTTTTGTCTCCCATTTAGTAGTTCATTTCCTGTCGAGAGTTTTTATTAATGTCACTGCTGTGTTGCACATGGCATATTTATGAAAGCAGCTGTCTTCTATTGCGTGCACAAATATGCACATGTATACATATATGTATGTGTTTGGTTTGGGTGGAAGTCATCTCCTCTAATTTTAGGTGTCTAGTTTGCTGTTCTGTGGATATCCTTCTGAGTCAATGGGAAGAGATAAGCACCTACAAAGGATACCTCCTGGCAGCATCTTTCTCTTCAATTAGTTGTCTAAACCTCCCTTATAAACAGTTTAGAATAGATAACTTTCGGCTAAAGTGAGGTGAGATGAATCACGCCCAGCGGCGTGTGCGTGCACGACGCGTGCACACAAAGCACTGCTGCTGCCTTCTGTATATACGATCAAACTGCATCCTCCATGCTGGAATAAAAATAGTCATGTCAGTCCTAAGATAAGCAGCCGTCGGTGGATGGATTGAGCCTTGGCACAGGGATTTAAAGGAAGGTTTGACAGTGAGATCAGTAAGCACTGTGGTGGTCTGTGAAGGTATGGGTTGCTGGTCTGGGTCGGACAGCAAGAGCTGCTCCTGAACCATGTCTGAATGCCACTGAAATCATTATTTACTTGTGATGGGGAATGCCAGAACATTAGTTTCATTTAAATGATACAATAACTTGCTATTGTGTGGATTTTTTTATACTGATAGTTATCCTGAATAGGCAGGCTTGAAACTGTGATGTTTAAAGTAGGAATAATTTAAACTATATATTAGAAATCTCTATTTAATTCTTACTATTATCACTACATACAGGGATTTTTTGGTCACTTCTCCATTAAGGCCTTTCTTCGTGTGAAGTAACTTCTCCGTAGCTACCAAAAATGTATATTTATCATCAGTTAGAACTTGCTAAAAGTTTTCTAATGCAAATTAAATCAAAATTCTGATAATGAAAATGAAAGTCTTTGCATAGATATAGTTTAAGTAAACAGAACACTATAGGTCTCCTTTAGCTCTGCTGTTTTGCTTTTTAAGCCACAGTCCCTTTTTCCCTGAATTATTTTAGTGTAATTCTGTTTCTTCCTCTTGGAAGTAACCACTGTATCTTCTGTAGGTCTGATTTATTTTTTTTCCCTCCCTGAAGTCAGTGGGAGTTTTTCCATCAATTTATATGTGGGTTTGGATCAAACCTGTAGCAAGAGCTCAAGAAATGTTTTTTGTTATCAGTATAACACAGACACCTTTGTTTTAACACTACTTACTTTTTTTTTAAAGCATTTTAACATTTAACTTTTTAAAGTATGTGATGCCTTCGTTAAAAAAAAAAAAAAAAAAGAGGTTAGAGAGCTGTGTTATTTTCAGAGCAACTGTTTGAAAGACTATGCAGAAGATAATTTTTAAGTACCGGAATAAATTCTTTACAGATCACCTTCATGCATAATTTTGATACAAAGATTTTGATATGAACTTGTAAGAAAAATCCCTCATCTGAAATTGTGTGCATTTTTAACTTCACTATAGGTAAAAGTTAAATGAGTTATTTAATGTTTGATTGCAATTTAATAAACTTGTCCTCATCTGTTTAAAATTTAAGATCCTTCAGGGAAGATTATGTGTTGATATTAAAAAAAAAAATCAGATCCTTCTGGTGTTCATAGATTTGAGATAGAGATATATATATATACACACCTTGATGATGATGAGAGCAGCATATTTTAAAGCATGACAACTTTACAAATCTTCCCATGCATGCATAAACAGCTTTTTTGCTGTGACTGGTTTCTTTTAATGTGTAAGAGTCACTTAACTCAGTATGTCTGTAAGCATGCCCTTAACCTTTTTTATAAAATAATATATATGGAGCAATTAGGTATTTCAAAACAAATTGTGTAAGGAGATCAGCTGAACTTACTTAGCTCTCAGACTGAAACAGACTTTCACGTACTAATCTCATAACTGGATAATAACTTTGTTAGGGATTTAGCCAGCAACATTTCTGCCAACTTTCAATGTCTTGGTTAGGTAATCTTTAAAAAAAAATATAAAAAATACTGAAATCATTCAGTGTATTAAAAATATAATTTTTTTTTTATTTGGTTACTACAGGCAAAAATTAAAAATTCTGTAACATTTTTATCCATTACTGTTAATAGTTTTGGGGTTTTTTTTCAATGCAAGCAGCTGCGAATGTAAAGAACAAGCAGAGGGTTGTAGCAGTTGAGCATACAGACTTTAAAGCTGTATTCTTTCTAGGATAAAATTATTCCAAGGCACCCAGAAGACTGAGGGGATAGTTCATATTAGATATAATTTTAACTTAATTTCCCTAAAAAAAATTCCCTACAAAAGCTACCTAGTGTTAAGAACACCTGTGCAAGACCAGTGGTTGTAAATGGTTTTGTAAATGGTAAATATTATTTTCTTTGGTCACTCTTTTCACTTGCCTCAAAACTGGAGCCAAATCTGTAGCTGTCATAAATCAGCTCCTTTGAAATGAAAAG
This sequence comes from Phaethon lepturus, assembly GCF_000687285.1. Classification (NCBI taxonomy): domain Eukaryota; kingdom Metazoa; phylum Chordata; class Aves; order Phaethontiformes; family Phaethontidae; genus Phaethon; species Phaethon lepturus. The sequence goes on from NW_010522518.1 coordinate 25,849, forward strand.
TGTGTGTTGATTTACACAGTTGAATATCTGGTCCTTTAGCTTGTTTTCCATGTGAAGAAGTGTGTTTCTCCGGGGAACCATGAGGGGAACCCCACCTTTCTGTTGTTCCGGGGTAGTGTAACCTACCTGATGAAGGATTTGGCAGGCTGTGCAATTAAACAGGAGCATCTTTCTTCTTGCTTTGTATTGTGAATTTGAAAGATGCAGAGCACTGAAGAAACCAACCCTCACATACCAATACTAGTGATGAGTCTATATTTTATATGTGTGTGTGGTCTCTTTGAGAAAAGAGATTCCTAAGACATAATTTCAGATTATTTTATTTTTCCCTCCTGGAAATATTTTTGCTCCATTATATGGCTGCAGTTAAGTTTGTCATGATTTCCATTATAAGCTCTTCTTTTCAAAGGGCTTTTACTAGAAACTTTCAGGGAGTTAAAATTTCTTCAGCTGAAATTTTAACGTAAACTTTAATCTCATCCATTCTGTATGTCATTAAAGCAGTCTGGCCTTATTTATAACTATTTTAAGATTATCAGAAGGAAACTCCTCTACTTTCCAACCCAGAGTTACATTTTGAATGTATGTTTATACTCAACATCTCAACAAATTACTTCAAAAACACCAAATTTAACAAGTAGAGGAGAAGTTGGTAGTTTTGCACGGATGTGGAAAATGACAGATGATAATTTAGAGTTTATCTAATTGCCCTAGGATTTATACTTCAAAGTGGAGTAAAGAAACATTCTGGTTTTCTTTAAAGAATTCTTATGGTTTGAAAGATTAAATGCATCAAGTCAGAGCAGCTGGTGTAAACTGGTGTAATTCCAGGGAGGATGCTGTCAGTTTAAACCTAACTGGCTTATTCCAGTCTCTATATTGCCATTTTTAATAACAAATTATGTTTTCAATCTGGCAGCTGTTTGCATGGGAGTAATCGAACACCCATATGACTGCAGAGTCAGGATTTAGTAGCAGGTGAAACACAGCTACTTTGTCAGCATTTTTTGTGCAAGTGCTAAAGAAATAAGTCTTTTTATAAAGGCTCAATTTAAATGTCACTAAATGTCAAACTGACAACTCAGTAAATGAAAAATTAAAGGATCTGCTCCTAGAATTGGACCCTACGTAGGAATCCTTGGAAGTCCTGGGGGTTTAGTGGGTGGTGGATTTGCAGGCTTGGCTGCAGGTTCTTCCCCAGGCATTTGTGCTGCTTCCCTCCCTGGCGTGGGGTTTGGTAAGGAAGGTCTATCAGAAATTCCACCCTTCACACATCATTTTATCTGAGGGTTTCACATGCTTCTAACACAACATCTGAATTTTCAGGGTTTATTTAGAAAAAAGAAAATTAAGATCATCTGCAACATAAATGCAAGTAAAGGCCGTGAAACTTCTTATTCAGTGTTTCTATTGCAAAAAAAAAAACCTGAGCAAGGGTGAGGGGGGAAGAAAAATCTTAAACCTTTTAGATACACTGCTTTTCGGTGTCACTTTTAACATTATTAAGACAAAATAATTCAGGCAGAAATCTACTTTTTTTTTTTAAGTTCACAGTGTCAGTATTTTTGCAGGATTGTTAGGTTATTTTATATGAGCTGCTAGAGTTAAGACTGGAGGGCCAATCTTAACTTCAATGAAACGGGATTATATTTGGCAGTTATTTTACAAATTGAAATGTATTTATTATCACTGATTTCTCTTGTTAATATATTTTGTCTCTTCCTGTGTCCACTGTAAATCTTTTTTTTGAGAGTAATATTTCAAGGGCATTAAGAAATTAAATCCTAGCCCTATTAAAACCAGTAGAAAATTTCTACTAATTTCAACGGGGCTGGCATTTCACCTCATTAGAAATTGAACTTATTCTGCAGTTTTTGGTCAGAGAATCCTTCAGCTGACTTTAACGGGAGTCTCTGCCTGGTGAGCGTGTATAAATCAGGCCAGTTGAGTAGATGTTTTTCAAGTAGTCAAGGTCTGCACTGTGACCACTGCAGTTACATTTGGAAGAATTAAAAACAAATGCGCTGTGTAATTTGTGTTGTAGAAGCTAAAATATTCAGGCTGATTGATAGAGATGGACAGTACCTTGCAAAACATGAAGCTCGAAACTGGTCTTTCTCACAAATTTGATTAGTCTCATAGTCTTAGATCAGCAAAATGAAGGCACATGGAAAATAGGCTTATTAAGTTAGGAATGATTTCAAGTGCTCTGTTAAATTTCGCAGCCTGATCGAGCAGGGGGTTAGTCTGGATCATCAAAAGTTTTGCATCGAGGCTGTACTGATGGGGAGATGCATCTCTTCCATGGGGAGATGCAGTTCGTACTTGCAAAAATGTGATGTTTTCTGGAGAGGTGCATACGGGGTCTGTGTTTGCCTGCCTTTTCCTAATGTAAGTTGTAAATACATAAGGAATTTTTTTTTTTTTTAACTCTCATAGTTATATAAGAGTAGGATGTGAGGGTTTCCAAAACCCTCCTGATACACTTTTGCAAGTGAAACTGAGGAAGAGATCTGGCTAATATATCTCCCTCCATAATGAATGATTCATTAGGTGGCATCAATGAAAATAAATCCTATGATGAGATATAAAGTGCATGCCACTTCCTGATATTTTTCAATACACAGCCACGTTTCATGTGCCTTTGCTGAACGCACAATGAAAAATACTTTATTACGTCTTTATATATAATTTGGTAAAACAAATCCAAGGTATTTTCCATCTAGTCATCAAAAAGCCTGAAAGAATGAATGTTCATCAGCAAGACTTGAATTTTTGAAATCTCTTTTGATGTGATATATTAAAAATGATCCAGCCTGAAAACAGATACTTATTTGGTCATGCTGTTTTAATTTTATTATTTTATTATTATGGCAACAACAAAAAAAAAAAAAACCACAAAAGCTTTACTGTGTGAAATGAAGGAAAATGTGAGGAAAGTGGATTCATCGATAACTTTTTGTTCACTTTATGATTTTAAAGAGAATGTTGCTACACTACTATTATTTTTTATTGTATTTACAATGTATTCTTTGCCTAACCCTGTAAATTTTGAAATGTAACTACTGTAACTGGAATAAATAAATAAATATAAATAGTAATGGAGTGTTGCATGTTGCTAAACAACATAGAAAAAGGACAGACCTCCTGCCCCTCATCCTACTTTGGGAATTGTTTCAGGGTTCAGCTGGCTTATGCCATTTGAACTGCACATACTTTATGAAACGGCAGTTCTGGATCATGTCTTAAATGACACCAGGTTTGTACCGTTTATCTAAAACGAAACGACTGTCACTTCAGCCTGTAGTCTTGTATCTGAAACCTTTCTGTATGGATCAAAGTTACTGATGTGTCTACTGTAAAACTGTTTTGGCAAGTCACTTAGGATGAATCCTCTATTTTTTGGCACACAAAATACGATTATTTCAATTACTGGAATGATCATCTGATCTTAAAATTTATATAGGTATTAAAGTCCATTCTGTGTTTTGTTAATCTTAACTAAATGGAATTATCTCTTAAATTTGTGTCAAGTGTAAATGAAGGTCGTCTTAACTCTTATTATTTTAAAACATCTCAGTATTCTCTTTTGTTACATAAAAATGAATGCAATTTAGTCTAGAGTACTGAGATTGAGACAAAGCAGTGCCTGTATTCACAGTGCAGATGCAGAGGTGGGGCTGAAAGAAGCCGCATCTCCTTGGGTTTGCGAGTACCAGAGTGCCTCTCTCAGTTTTCTTTTTAGATTTTGCATGTTTCACGAAAGCATTCCTAAACACTATTTTTAAACTCCTCAATAATTTAGCAGTTAAAAATAGCTCTGTAATTTGAGAGGAGTGTTGTCTTCAGCAAAGCTGAGCTCCTCTGCTTGTTAGCCTTAAGCAAGCTGCAAATCTCTGCTTGCCTCAGTTTCCCCCATAGGCATAAGGAGGTTAATAACCACCTCAGAGCTCTATGAGAACTACTAATGGAAAGCTTTTTGTAAGAATAAAAGTGCTGTAATTATTACTGCTATTATTATTGTACCTGCTCTGTGTGTTTTAAAGCTTAGGGTGATCATCACACCTAAATAAGGCTCCATGTCTCTTCATTGCAAAGACACTGATGACTCTAGAGGGCAATTCAGACTACCAAAATTAGGCTTTTAATTTTCAAATTACTTCAATCGGGATAGTCCTCTGGAGATTTCAGTCCTTTTCCACTACTTGTAGAGAAAATACAGCAAAGTTTAAATCCCATCCCTAAGGCTGGCGTTCATTTTGCTGAACTTAGCAGTGTAAAAGTTAAGTGCCTTGTCTAAGGTGGTTGTCTAAGCTGCTCCTGTTTATCGGGGAATGGGAGGAGATGATGAAGCTCCAGGCTGAGATTACTTGACCCTGAAGTTCCTCTCTCTGGCTACAGCAGAGGGGAGTTAGGTGATGAGCTTGGAACTACATGCCTAAATTTAAACAAGCTAAAGAGAAAAAGGACTAAATTCCCCATTCAGGTTCTGCTAGCTAACCTCTTTTGTTTCCTGTGATAAAGTACTGCTGTGCATTGATACACAGCTGTCTCAGCGCAAAGGTACGGAGCTTCTTATAGGATCGCTGCTTTTAACCTACAGCTGAAATTTTACGGTTGATTCCTCCTTTTTGCTTGTGCTGCCATTAGAATGAATTGAGGGATAATAGGAGTGTTGGTCTTACAGCACAGTTTAGACCGCTGAATGTTGAGATGTGGCTCAATGAAAAGTGTGAGAGTGGCTAGCAAATAAGAAATTGCTGAATTCTGTATTGGAAGCTTAAAATAAAAATTGATATGTGTAGACCTGGATTTTTGTGCATGTGGCTTCCGATTCAGTCCTGAGTGGAATTAGTTTTGATAAGCTCTGTAAATAAAGGGAGAATTGGACACTTGGAAATGCTGTCCCCATGATGACCTCTGCCTCTGAACTAAAAAAAAAAAAACCTGAAACAAAACTCCAGCCTTTCCCTCCCCCTTTTAACATTAAATGTCAACAGCTGTATTTTGCTGCTGGTACTTATTAACTTTCAGCCTTGTCTTTTTCAAACATTTATTGCTTTAAAAATGAATTAAAGCTTATCACTAGGGAAATGCAAGTCTTCCAGCTACCTCTGCTTCTCAAAAGATGTGATTTTTTTCTTAAATAGATGGTTTAAATTACTGACCAGAGAACCTCCTAATTGTGCTACATTAAATTTTGATTCTGGCATGGTTTGCTTTGGTGTCTGTTTTTCTATCTGTTGAAATCCTGTTGCAGTCAGTAATTATGAGGAGTGGCTCTGCTGTAAAGAAAAGATGATAAGTTACAACTATGGTTGTAGTTAATCCTTTTACCCTTTCAGACTGAAAGCATTTTTTCAGTTCTTATTTCCTAGGTGAAGCCGGTTGTCCTTATTTCTTAGTACTACACATTCACTTTGCATCACATCATCGGATGATCACGTAGTTGGCCGGGGAATTATTATTTATTTCCAAATTTAACCCCTCCTGTCCCATCCTCGTAGCATTAAAAAGGAAACGGGCTTTGGGGAATGGAGGCTTTTTAGAGGTTTTTTTTAATATGCCTTCACTGCAACTTTCACCTAGTTGTAGTTGTCTACAACATATATTGGATGTTTTGTTTTTAAAGACACATAGGGTTTTATTGCTTATTTATTCTTCTATACATGCTGGGAATCCTCGGATTTGTTGCAGCATAGTGGCTGTTGTCTTGGCCTCGTTGGTCATTTACTGGTGATAGGTGTGGATAAACCTGGTGTCAGGGGCCTTTCGTTTCCTAATCTGATCCTGGAAGGCAAGGCTGAGAAAAGCAAAAATAGATCTCTGCTGTGATTGCTTTGTAAATAGGCAGCTGCTTGTTTCCAGATTGTTAAATTAGTGGCTATTACACTGACAAATATAATTACAGTATGTAAATTACATTGAAAATATTTTTGTCTGTTTGATGTATACTAAATTTAAGCTAAGTTATAAGGTGTGCTGTTTGGAAGTGTGGAAGATACAAGAGTGGAGCTACAGATAACAAGTTTATGCTTGTATTTCCTACTGATGAAGACTTTCACACAAGTTATTTCTATGGGTAGGTGATGAGAATATCACTCTGCATGTATATACATTTATTATACATTTTTGCATGATTATACATGTAGGAGTGGTACAATTTTGACTTGAGACTATTGGTGCCTTTTGTCCAAATATAATTTTAGTTGTATAGACACGTCTATCTGAAATCAAATTCCGCTTCTGCTTTTGGAGATCTTAGTAAGAAGTGGGAGAAACAAAGACCTGAAGGAACAGTACATAGCTCCTGAAATTTTAGATAACCTATGGAAAAAATGGTCAAACAGTCAATATTGTACTTGACCCTCGTATCTTCTGCACTCGACTGTTTATTTTTATAGATCACATTATATATGTTCACGCTGAACTCTGATGATAAGACTGAAAGAAAACATGCCTCTCGTGATTCACTCCAGTTGTAACTTCGGCATGTAATTTAATCATCGGCTTTCACAAATAATTAACTGAACATCAGCCAGCTTAATTTTGAACTTGGTATTCCATTATTTTGTAATTGCCTTTTAAAAAGACAAAGATTGCCTTTCAGTTAATTATCAGGACTTCTTTTCCAGTCATAATCATCAGTGTGTCATGTTGCGAACAGTTTGGTCTTTAATACATCGGCATTTAACTACCCATTTATTTTTGTCGGGTCTGTTTTAAGTTTGTACTATAACATTGTTCATGAAATTGTTGTTTTGGAGGCAGGTGTGATCAGAAATATTTTGTGAATTTCTTCATACCTTGTTGCAAAACTGATCTTTAGTATGACTTAAGCAATATGATCGCTCTTTAATGAAGTGTGTTGCTAATCACAAAATAGGCATTTCTTAAAATAGTGGGTTGAATTATGTTTCAGGGACCAAGTTACCAAAAAAAACCCTACAAAACCAAAAAAAGCAACCCTAAAAACCTTAATAGAAACTGCTTTTCAGAGAACTAAATTTGAAACTTTTAGTTCATCACATTCTGTCTTCAACAGCCACTTAACACTCCTAGAAGAAAACAGTCTTTCCTGAAAAGTCTTTTCATTTTATTCTTTGTGACTTTTAAAAATTTCTTTAGCCATTTTGTAATTCTGAAGGTCTTGTCTTCCTAAACACACTAGTTTGTGTTTATTCTATATTATCCCATACAAATTTTACCCTCTATGTATCATACCCATAACAAAAAAGTCCTGCAGACATTCAGCTGCCAGAACTTCTTGTAGTTAAATAATTGCAGTAGCAAAGCTGCTGAGCTTTGACCCAACCTCTTCGTCTATGTTATATTCATTTTTGTAGATGAGGTCTTGGCCCAAAGAAAGTTTTGATTCTCTCATTTGGGGAGCGGGAACTCCAACCACTTTCATCGACTCCGAGTCGATAAGCTGTAGTTGAGACGAGGCATTTGAGTTAAAAATGTGCATCCTTTCAGAACTACAGTGTTTATCCATTCTCTCTTTGCTTCCCCATTAATCCCTGTCTTGAATTTGACTTTTTTCTGAGCCTCTTCTGTTTCTAGCATGCTTTCCAATTATAAGTGATTGTCATTAAAATAGTCCATCCTAACAAAACCGACCAAAAATAGCTTTTTGTTACTTCTCAATAGAATAGATTTCGGAATCATGTAAGCAATTTTCTCTCCCTCTTTTCCCCGTCACTTTGGTGGCCAAAGATGCATATGGTAGTCATATTGAACTAAAAGCATATTTATTGCTGCACATTATAGTTTTGTTTCTTGTTTTTCTTGGTCTTAAAAAAACAACGCCAAAAAACATTGACATTTTGAAAAATTCCCCTGTCCTTGACAGGTAAATGTTATGTAAGGAAAGTTGCCTAATGTTAAATTTATTGTCACTGGATCAGGTATATCAGAAAGTTAGTTTTATTCAATCAACCCTAAAGTAATGTAAGCTGTCACTTGAGTTTTGTAAAATTCTCTAGTTAAATACCTTGTCTTGCCAAATTTAATGTCCTGTAACTTAATATTTTTTATTTTAAATTGAAGGTTTTATTCTTTTATGATTGTAAATGTAATGTCATCAGATATGGAGGTGTTTATTTGTTAATGTGAAGTAATACACAAATAACTGATACATTGATAAACGTGTTTTTCTTACATTTGTGTTTTCTGTGTATGCAAAGGTTAAAATGTCTCTGTAATCTCAGTGTTCATTAACTGACGTTTAATAATTCATATAATCTATAGTTTTTTAAGAGCTTCGTATAGGAGATTGCATTAATCCTTAAACAATTTATTTGTACTTTTAAAGGTGTCTTTCACAGTATGCTGACTTCTGATACACGTTGCTTTTCTCTCCTTCTGCAGATGGACCTCCAGTTGTAGCTCATTATGATATATCAGACACAAATTCAGACCCAGAAGTGGTAAATGTGGACAATCTGTTGGCAGCTGCCGTAGTTCAAGAGCACAGTAATTCTTTAGGAAACCAAGACTCGGGATCTACCTGGAGAACCAGAGGGCTGCTAGATGAACTGAGTGCTGATACAGGTTTGTTTAAATTCTCTTCCTCTGACATTTGTTCCAGCACCTCAGTTAGTGTCTTCCCACTTTCTTGCTTTCAGTATTTTTGTAGTTTATACAGCTTTTAAAAGCTCCTTGTGTGGATTTTGCAACAAAACAATATAGGTGCTTATTAAAATGCCTGACATTTATTCCAAAATAGAGCTGATAAAAATTGACAAAGATTCCTGCAATGTATTTTTTGACACTAATTTTCTTAATTATTTGTTCTCCTCCTTTTCTCTCTAATTACTTCTTGGAACTTAGCTCTGGGGTTTTGGTGGTGTTTTTCTTTTAAAAGAAAGTGACCTGAGCTTGTTACTGAGTGGTCGATTATGATGACCCATGCCACCAGCTAGTAAACCGATCATAATCTCATTTGAAGTATTGTAATTGTCTGTGTATGTCTTTTTTGTCTCTTTTGTTTGTCTCTATTTCTTTAAAACACAAGCATTAATTATTCCCATATTCCATCTGCATTTCTAACATACCTCAGAAAATTGGACAGACCAGCATCAGAGAAAGAAGGGTGAAAAGGTGCTGGTAAGTGGGCTTAGCATCAAGAGACAGCACAGAAATTTCCTTCAAGAAAGCAAGAGCAGGAATACCGTGGAAGAATTCAGAAAAGTTCATGTAGCTCATAAAAATTGTTCAGCTTCGCTGAGTGCTTGCAACTCTTCACTAACAAGAGAGTTAAACAACCACGTGACATCCTACTGTGTTTTGGATGCAGAGAGCTAACAGGGAATATTTCCTGTCAACTTCATCCCATAGCCTTGTATGCCAACATACTGCCTTCCTTTCCACTCATTTTTTTTAATACCCATGTTAAGATTTTTAGCTGCGTAAGACATGGAGTCCTGCTTGCAGTAGTGGAACACGGCAGCTTTTTGTTTCATGCTGTGTTTTCCAGATTAAGTCTGACAGCGGGCACCTACATTGGAAGTGTCCTGGTAGCTCTGAGCTACTTTTCAATGTCTATAAGGCTTAAAGAAATAGAAGTATGTGGCAGATTTTGAAAGAAATGTTCCATTATTGTATAGTGGACAAGTCCATTATTTGAATATGAGACTCTCAGCTGCATTATTTTCACTGTGGTCTGTGGCTGGATGTTGTTCCAGCCTTTTTGAAGCTAGTGTTTTCCAAGCTCTCCGGTATTGTTTGCAGGATAGCAGCTGACTGATAGTTAGCTATTTAACCCCTAACAAGCCCACTCCTTTATAAAGTGATTTATTAAACAAATAGAACAACTGAAAATAACTTTATTATATAGCACTAATGGATTGGTACTGCAAAGGAGTGTAAGGAAATAAAAAACGATGTTTCTTACCAAGCTTTCTTCCACTTCCCGCTTATGAGTACAGTGCTGCGATGCAGGTAGAAATTTGTCTTCCTTCCTCCACCTATATCCTAGGGGACTTGCGAGGAAGAGGCTGCCAAGTAAAAGAAAACTAGAAAACTCCAAGAAAGTTCTTCATCCCTGACCCTATGGGAATGTGTCCAGACAAATTTGCTCCTGGTGCTACAGCCATTTCAACGTTTGGAAGGATGAATCTCATTTTCTTCCTGCATACACCTTGCCCCAGAGCCCTGTAGCCTCCATACACCTCTGACTGCACATTTGTCAGTACTGGCCTTTTCTTACCATGTCTGGGATTGCACATTTGGAAAGCAGAATTTTCAAATCTGATATCTTGTTCCCAAATTTAATCTTCAGCCTGTATCTAGTTTTACAGACATTAAATGATGTGTTCCCATGGGAAAATAACAACATAAGCTTTATCTGAGTGAAAAATCTTATTAGGACACACTATCACACCTTTGTGCATGGGCAAATATTTTGGGCTGTTTTGCAAGCCCTGATGTTGTAGGGCAAACAAAACATCTGCTTTGGGCGTCATCCTAATGTTAGTGCAAAGAAGTTAACAGCATAAGCATGTTATTAGGCATGAAATTTGTATGGCCAGAGGCTATAAATCTATCTGTATGCTATAATGCTGATTTACACTCAGCTACTGTTGCAATATTTACTCTGCTAATCACGGTTTCTCTACTGCTAATCACCTTTTTGTTGTCTCAACTTAAGCTATGGTAATATATAAAAGGTCTTTTGGTGCTCCCATTTATTCTGGGGATTTATGTTGGGGCTAAAGCTGTCTGCTTTGCCCCGCTGCCAGACATTACCCTGTCTAGTAAAGGGTGCAGAGTGGCAGTACCTCATTAATACAACATATTAAGGCAGGTCGATATCCATACCAGTGTGCATGAATCGGTGCCCAAGGACTGTGTAGCAACGCAGTTGTGCTGCCTGTGCTGTAGCAGCAACGACGTTCAGGAGCGGGGCGATGCGAGTCATTGGGGTGGTGATCAGGTAAAGCTCCCGGTTTGCATCGCCAGCATGTGAATCAAAGCCTCTGAGCGCTTCCGTTTCATGTTTCACGGTGTGCCCAGCCACTTCTATTAAAGAAACATCTGTGACCCGTTTTGGGACTTTGTGGCAGTCAGTGATATTTGCCAAGAATTGTTCAGCTGAACTGTAGTGTTAGGAAAAGACTGCCTGGGCTATTAATTCATTTTAAGTTCAGCTGACAAATCTTTTTTTGTCTTGTGAGGTGGAAGCTCCTCCTTCAGATACATGGCAGCACACAGGTTTCCTTCCCTTGCTAACCCTGATCGGATGTTGCACTAAGGGTCTTTGCTTTCCAAAAACTGAACATACAGTATGGTCTCTGCCCCTCTACTTGCTTGCATCTTTTCCAAGTACTTGAAGCAGTCATTAGAAGGTTTCCCTGGCACTTGTTTTAATTTCTTCTGTCTGTGTCCTCTTGATCTACCCGGGGGTATAATCAGTTCTGCATGTTCGCACACCTTTGAAATTTGGTGGATCGTTACTGCATCCTCCTCCTCTCATCTCTTCAGAGATGTCCAGTCAAACTAGATATACCTAATTTGTTAATCTAATCTCAAATGTCCTGCTTGACAAATGATTTTTCCTCTGTGTAATACAGCTGAGTGAGTGGTTTCCGAGAAGTAGGTAGTCTTGTCTGCTTCAGGGCTGCCCAGCATCCACCAGGTTACTGCTAAAGACAGACAGTAGAAGTAATTTTTTTTTTTTTAGAGGAGGAAAAGAAAGTAGAAGTTATCTTCTTTCTTGTTTTTAATAGAATTTTTAAATAATTTATTTTTTGCAAAACAAATAATTATTTTGGCTGTTTTGTGTTTTCCATGCAAATGTTATTTAATATGTCACGACACAGCTTCACTAATTGTGGTGAAGGACCTTCTTTGCAGAAAAGGCAAAACCTGCCACACTTACTGTATTTAGAGAGGACTTTTGTTTGACAGACTGATGAACTGGATAGCATTGAGGAACTGTAATAAAAACCCAACACTTATGGAACTTATGAAAAACAGATTTTTTTTTTTTTTTTTCCCAAGCATTTGTAATAATGTTAGAGCAGACGTGTGAACCAACGCAACCAGAAACTGACGGGTTTGTTGTTTTTTCCACTGACAACCTTCCCCTGTTTTTTTTTGGAGGGGGATCATTTTCCTTGGTGTGTGTGATGTTTCTGTCTGGCCTATAGGCTTTGTTTGCCACAGTATCACCGAGTTTGATTTATTGACAGTAGATTGTTATGTTTCTCTATTTCAAAGAGATTTAGGCACAGTCTAACTCTTAGCATTGTGGTAATATAACAGCTGGAAAGCCTAATTACATCAAGTGCTCCTGATGCAGTAGTCGGGCTTTGTTCACACTGGTGTCATAACACCGTCACTAGAGCTATTGAGACTGGATAAATCATAGGTCATCAAGGTCATCCTGTATCAGGTGATGAACTGAAAGTTGGACAACTTGATCTAACAAGATTTTCCAATTTCAGTGTCTCAGTCTTTTTTTTTTTGCTATCTTGGGAAATTCCTTTTCCAGCTGATTTCTGAGTTGTGTAACCTGTTAAACATTGGCTGTGTTTGCATTTTCCCATCTATAGGTCATTTGGATCCAGGCTTCCTTGCAAGTGACAAAACCTCTTCTGGAAATGCCCAGATCAATGAAGAAATTAATATTGCCTCTTCTGATAGTGAAGTAGAGATTGTTGGAGTTCAGGAACATGCCAGGTATGAATTCCTTTTTTCTTGCTTTTTCCACTTCTAATTTTTCGTTCATTTTATCAGAATATCTGTATTGCCAAAATTAATAAAAAACTACTGACTTCCGCTTGTGTAGTTATCCCTCCATAACTGATGCCTGAAAAATAGCAAATGTTGCACTTGTTTTTTCTATTCTGCTGGTCACGGTGATAGCAGAATGTGTTTTTCTTTAGAATATTATCAACTTCATATGTATTCAGATTAAGCTTGTGATTCGATATCAGACTGTTGTGGTTTAACCCCAGCCAGCAACTAAGCACCACGCAGCTGCTTGCTCACTCACCCCACGATGGGATGGGGAGAGAATCGAAAGAGTAAAAAGTGAGAAAACTCATGGGCTGAGATAAAACTGGTTTAATAGGTAAACCAAAAGCCACCTACGCAAGCAAAGCAAAACAAGGGATTTATTCACCACTCCCCATGGGCAGGCAGGGCTTCAGCCATCTCCAGGGAAGCAGGGCTCCGTCATGTGTAACGGTTACTCAGGAAGACAAACGCCATCACTCCGAACGTCTCCCCCTTCGTTCTTCTTCCCCCAGCTTTATATGCTGAGCATGACATCATATGGTATGGAATATCCCTTTGGTCAGTTGGGGTCAGCTGTCCTGGCTGTGTCCCCTCTCAGCATCCCATGCACTCCCAGCCTGCTCGCTGGTGGGTGGTGTGAGGAGCAGAAAAGGTCTTGGTGTTGTGTCAGCACTGCTCAGCAGTAACGAAAACTCTATATATCAACACTGTTTTCAGCACAAAACCGACACACAGCCCCACACTAGCTATAACTATGAAGAAAATTAACTCTATCCCAGCCAAAACCAGCACATAAACATTAACAGGCAAAACATATGTCGTATTAAAATACCAAATATTGAGATACCAAATTTATATACATCAGGAACCATTGCTAGGAATTCAGATTTTAAGGGCATAGTCTGAATATGCAAATACATAAAAAAAAATATTTATGTGGGTTCTTGTTTCCTTTCAAAATACTCACTTTAAGCTTAATCAGCTTCTAATTTATGTAATTAATCATTAGTTCTAAAAATACTATCAACTTTTTAATGGCTAATGTCATAAGCTAGCCCTTTTAGATTAAAATCCGGCTCCTTATGAATCTTGGTTTTATTTCAAGATACAAGAGAGTTCGAACCCCCGAAGTAGATGAAGGTAAGGAAGCCAGAGGTTTCTCTCAAGCTCAGATAGTTGAGCTGTGCTTCAGCTGTTATTCTGGGTAGGCGTTTTTTGATGTTACTCTTCATCTTTAGTCTATGATCTTTCCTTGGCTTAAGGTAATATGAAGCAGTTGAAAAAGACTGGCATTTTTCTATAGTATGGAGTGTTAATTTGATGGAATAAAAGCGAGTTATAACAGTATGCAGACAAGCTCTTTCTAAAACTAGTCTGCTGCTTGGAGAATGCTTGGAGGTGGAAAAGGGCTGTGAGGGACAAGGAACAGAGCTGTTCCTCATTGTCCATTCACCACATCTTTCTTGAGGACAGGCAGAAGGAAGGTGTACAGGACCCAGTTTCCCAGGCAGGAAACTACAGACAGTGTGGGCACAGTCCAGTGCAGTTGGATGTGAAAAAAGGAAATTTTAAGTTGCTTAAGGAAGAGAGATTTAGTCTTTGCTTTTAGAACAGTGAAAGTCCCTGCATGGCTAACTCTTTTGGAAGATACTAATTCCTTAGGAAGTAGCTCTCCTGGCTGTTTATCCGGCAGACCCAGGGCTTAGAGGATCTTTGTCCTAATGATAAGCAGCGTGGACTTGTCCTCCACTACTAGTTCGTGTAAATCTGTCTAGCGCTACATACACACAACCCTGCTGCTCGAGGTCCCCTGTTCAAAAGCTTTCCATGCCGCTTGCTTCAATAATAGTTACCATGTACAAGAATGGAAATGTTGAGCAAATGTAGAGTTGCTATATAAAGTCAGTTTATCTGCTGTCTCCTGAACTCTAGTTCTTACTGGCTCCGTTGAATACTCACACATTTCAGTTGTTTGAATCCTATTTAGAATTTTATTTCTTTTGCAGGTCTAGGCTTGCAGTTATGAAGTATTGATGGGCTTCTGACAGGGTTGTCGTTTGGAAAAGGTTTAGGTTTTTGATGAGTATTTTTTGCATGCTTAGTTAGTATGGTGTTTGGGTTCAGTTTTTTTGCTCACACTGTTTTTTATCGTGATGCATATTCCATGTCGTCGTTGGACTGGTGTGAGTCGTGAAACCCTAGAGTTCGTCCATCATCCCTAGTTTTTCAGAATGCTAGTGAATTGGTGGTGTTTCTCATCATTGGAATATTACTTGGCATCTCCTTAGGACACCAAGTCATGTTTTTCGGTTTGTTTAATTTTTGTCCAATAGATTTTTTTTTTAATTATGCATGTATATAAAACAGTCTTGCTCTGTTTTTTCCTAGGTGTTTCCCTCTCCCCCCCTTTTTTAGTTGCCTTTACTTGGTATCTTCCCTTAGCTACAGATTGGAAAGCATGTTCCCTAAGCTAATGTTTGATTGACCATTTTGCTATTGGCTGCTTGTGTGACTCATGTGAGGATAAGCACTTTTATTTTTGCAAGGTATCATTTTTATGAGATAATTTATAGCTTGCTTTTTTGTCATCTTTAGGGAGAAAATGTAGTATTAGCTTTGCCTGAGCATTGAGGACTGTTCTGTGTCAGAATGATGGACCGTAGTCCCCAAGACTGAACATAGTATTTAGTTTTCTTTGGCTATGATCTTTTCTTGTCAGTTATGCTTAAAAATATTTCTTCTTAAAAGAAAATTTAAAAAAAATAATCCCCTAGATTTGTTAGAGTTCCAGTCTCTTACTACTAATTCTTTGTAGATATGTACTTTAAGAAGGTATTTTTAAGACTGAAGAAGTAATAAAAAAGTCGTTCTGAACATCACATCCAAAACTAAATAGCATATCTGAGAGGAAATGAGACATTTATGTTCAGAGAAGTTAGAGCTCGGAGAAGGAGATTTTTCATTCTATTTCATGAAACTCTAACCAGAGCCAGGAGAGATGAGCGTAACCTAAGTAGTTCTGGAGAAAATAAATTGCGCTACCATAAATTAGAACAGATAAAATGTAAATGTCAGGGATATTTGACCGGTGCAGAAAAGCTGGGTTCCTGAAATATAGTACAAAGAAAAGGGAAAGGGCTGCCCCAGCAGCCGAACATAGCCTGCGTACGTACGCAGCCAGGAGCAGCTACAGCCACCACCAGTGCTTACAAGAGCAAAATGGTTTTTGGAGCACTAGCTATAAAGTTTTTCTAGCACTTCTTTAAGATTTACATCTGGAAATGGAGTGACCATCTTAAAGACTCCAGTAAATTCCTGTCACCGTATGTAACAAAATTAGTCTATCTTTTTTTCCCCAGTTATTATTAGCCTGTACTGAAATTGTCACATATCTGTTATGAATATAATAGGTAAAAATTCTGTGCAAATAAGTAGATCTGTACCTCACTTCAGCAAGGCACTTGAGTGTGTGCTTATCTTTAAATACGTGATTTATTCTCATTGACTGTAATCACTGAAGGCTTAAATGTTTTACTGAAGTGGGGCTGTCCTGTTATCAGTAAGCATTTCCCAGCATGTTTGTAAATTTTAGTTAAGACGTAAAGAAGACCAAAGAAAAATCAGGTGTAATGGCTGTAATATGTAATTGCAAGATGTCTCTTGTAATTATTGTAATGAAAGTATCATTACGTCCTTGTTTTTAACATGATTTTAATTTCATATAGAAAGACAGCTTTTCTCTTTGTCTCATCACGCCTCACTTAAATTGTTTTCTCTTTTTAAAAGTCCAGTGGGTAAAAGTGCTAGCAGGAGACTGTGCTTCTGAATAATGCATGGTACTACACATGATGGGGCAGACTTCTTCAAGATCCTAGGGATATGTGCATAAAAACGCACACATTTTACACCCACTGGCAGAATTCGGTTCTTAAAAATAATTGAATCCCCACCACAACCCCCAAGTTTAAACATAAGTTTAGTCTCGGCTTTAGTACTGGGTATTTCATGGACTCTACAAATGGAAAATCCATGAGGGCATTTTGGAGAGGGACATGTTAACAAGATGGCTGAGTGATAAACCACAGCAGCTGAGAGTCTTGTGCCTGAATTCAATAGTAGCTTTAATCTTCTGTGTTTTTTGCCTCGCTGCAGGTGCGTGCATCCCAGG
Source organism: Phaethon lepturus (assembly GCF_000687285.1). NCBI lineage: Eukaryota > Metazoa > Chordata > Aves > Phaethontiformes > Phaethontidae > Phaethon > Phaethon lepturus. The sequence continues at coordinate 42,764 of NW_010522518.1, forward strand.
GGAGGTGTGATTCAGAGTGTGTCTTCCTGGAAGCATGGCTCCGGCTCACAGTACATTAACACTCAGCAAACACAATCATGGACAGCTGTGACTCCCCAGCAGAATTGGTCTTCGCCCCCAGAAGTAGTAGACCTCACTTTGGATGAGGATACCAGACGCAAATATCTACTGTAATGCGGTGTCACTGTGTTTCTGTCCCCACCCCTTCTCCCCTTTGTGGCACAGAAGTTCATTGGTAAAGCTTCAGCTTCGGAAGCCTTGTTCCTGGCGTAACAAAATTCAAACTCATGAAGTTTCTCATTTCCATAGGAATGTAGTATAATTTCAATATAATTTAAAATGGTTTTGCCTTCTCAAAAGAGGATTCCTCCCAGAATTAAAACCCAATAGCACCAAATTTAAAACACGTCTACAGTTACTAGCTCGTGTACGTCTTAATGTGAAGAAACAACTGTGTGCAAACTTATGTCCTCCCACCCTTTCCCACCTCCAACTTCAGAACATTTTTAATTTATCAGTATATTGAGTTTGTTAGTAGAAGTTAGTGTTTTGCTGTGTGAGCATCAGTGATTTTGAGAAATGCTGTGTCCTCACTGATTTCAGTGGAACTGGGGGTATTCAACACTTCTGAAAATTGGGCCAAGAGTATTTATACCCAAGCTGATTTGGTTATGTTACCAGCAGGAGGGACTGTCTTTTAATACAATGGCCCATAACATATGCACTGAACAGCTTTTAATTAAAGGATTTTTATTTTCAATATAATTTATAGTTTACACTCTTTTCAGTGCTGAGTCTTCTGTCTACTTGACTACTGTGTTTCACTGATCATTTCCCACAGCTTGTTACGGTTTAAAATAGTAGTGACTTACTAGCAGCTGATTATTACAAAAGCACAAGAAAAAGAAAAGTAATAAAAAGGCCCAGCATCCCTTTCCTTTTTAAATACAGCTGAACTTTTTTACCTATATCTGAGTCTTGCCTGGAATAGGAGAAGGAGAGAAAGGAAACATTTTGCTCGTAGTCCTCGTTTCTACTGTTGCTTATTTGCTTCATTGACCACCTCAAAGAAGAACCAACCAAAACGACTTCCAAAGCCCCAGTCTGGCAAAGCACTTTAGCAACTGCGTAGCGTTTGGCTCGGGCAGTTTGCTGAAACTCGTGGGGCCATTCAAGTGCTTAAAACTCTGTCCTAAAAGGTATTGCAGGACCAGGGCTTAAGGTTGTGATCTTTTTTTTTTTTTCTTTCTTTTTTAACTAGATGTGCACCAGTTTCCTGGCTTTAGGTCATGTCTCTCATCCTAGTTTTGGAATTGTTTTTAGGGTATGATCCAGGAAACACACTCTACCAGAATATTTACTCTACCGAAATCGGTGGAACTACTTACTTTAGCGAGCTGTAGTTTCTGCAGCGTACATGGAAATTCCTGCCCCTCATCTGTCATTTTGAGCCTTTCTCAAGGCAAAAACCAAAGATTAGATTTTAACAAGATGATATTCACTTTAAATGTCTATAGTGCAATTAAAATGTCCCTTTGTATTCCAGATGTTTCTAGTGGGAATTTTGGACAGCTCTATCATCAGATTTTTTGCCATTTGAGGCTGAACAGGGGGTAGTCAGGACATGGGAAGTTCTGTTTTGGTTTTGTGTTGGCTGGTTTCTAAATTTATTTGGCTTCCAATAATTGTAGTTGTGGGCAAGAAAAAAAAAAATAGAATGACCTATGTTGCCACATAACTTAAAAAAAAGGGAAAAAAACCCCAGCAGTGGTGGTAATAGTTAGTAACAAACAACAACTTCTTTAATAAGCAGAACAGTTACGACTGTACTTCAAAAGAACAACTAGGTAAGGGATTGATATTCCAATTTCAAGCTTTCTAAAACATTGAACATAAGTGTATTGCATGGCCAGAAAAATGTATGTGGTGCTTCTAGTGACCGATTTCTTTTTCTGGGGGTGGGAGGGAGGGAGCGGCGCATGGATGGAGCCCATTTGCATTGCAGTGGGGAAGAGCCCTGTACTGTCGGGGCACCATATTAGTAGTGGCTGTCGGTCTTTTCTCCTCATATTTTAATCACGCAACTCAGCCGTCGTTTTAGTGGGCTAGCACACATGCTGTAAAGGTAATTTTGGAACAGTGATTTAGTGTGGCTGCTTTTTCCTGTTTCACAAAGTCTTTTAAAGATCGGTTTTGAAGAAAGCTGCAGGGACCCATTTGTAGTCCTTCCATGAAAAATGCAAACTAACTCTCTTGTTTTTCAGTTTGTATATGATGTGACTTCCATGTATATATAAAAACGACTGCGTCCTAACCAAACTTCCTCCAATTGTGCACTGTGTTTGTTTAAACAATTCATGTATTGTAGTCTGATGCAGGTTTTCTTTTATTTAAAACACTACATATTTTCTCTTATTCTTCACAAATTTGAAAGGGTAGTGATCTGAAAACCGCAATCACTGGATAGCTAGGAAGTGGTTTTGTTTTGTTCCTTGTTGTTTGTTGTTTTGTTTTGTTTTTTTAAAGAGAGCAAAAGGTGCCTGGATGGTTTTGCTCTTCTC
>NW_010522518.1:45334-46050 GCF_000687285.1 Phaethon lepturus
AAGAGAAATGTTAGCCATCGTATGGCTGAGAACCAATGCACTTGGGGCCTGATCCAGAACCCACTGGAGTTGATACGGGGCTTTCCGTCAACTTCAGTGTGCATTGGCTCAAGCCCTTCATGGTTTAGCAGTTCCTGAATTGCTGGAGTGTGAACTTGGAATCTTCTGTAGTGAAGACAAATCATTGCTTAGAATATAAATGTTTAAAACGTGCGACTCTAGTTAAAAAATTTGATTCTTCTTGACACTCATAATTTAGTTCTCATTTTCCATCTAGTATTTAATGGTCTTTGGAGAAAAAATAATAATAAAACAGAGTGTTATATATATATAAATATATATATTTTTGGTGCAAGATGAGACCTTCTGTTTTTTGAAACAAGTCTGTAGCATAAAGGTTAAACTATTTTAAGACAAAATAAAATAGAGTGTATTATTTAAACAATATCAACTTGTTTGGGATTTTCTTCCCCCCACTTTCATTCAATATGCTGCTGTATGTCACATCTCCAAAATAAAGCCGTAAGCTCTGGGAATGGGTTACAGCTGCCCGAATCCAGCACTGTTCCCTGCTGTAATGCATTTAATTTTGAACATCCAGAATGTAAATGTGATTTCCTGATGATAAAAGCTTGCTTTTATCTCCCAGACCAGGTCAGGACCGCTTCTCTCTGCAGTGCTGGTGGGGGATGCCCGGGGATGCGCAGGGAGCAGGA
>NW_010522518.1:46081-49540 GCF_000687285.1 Phaethon lepturus
ACAGGATGGTTTGGGTGGGAAGGGACCCTTCAAGGCCATCTAGTCCAACCCCCTGCAGTGAGCAGGGACATCTGCAACCAGAGCAGGGTGCTCAGAGCCCCGTCCAGCCTGACCTGGGATGTTTCCAGGGATGGGGCATCCACCACCTCTCTGGGCAACCTGGGCCAGGGGTTCACCACCCTCACTGTGAAAAACATCTTCCTTATACCTAGTCTAAATCTGCCCTCTTTTAGTTTAAAACCGTTACCCTTTTCAGCCCTGGCAGCTGCAGGAAGGTCTCCCCGGAGCCTTCTCTGCTCCAGGCTGAGCCCCCTCAGCTCTCCCAGCCTGTCCTCCCAGCAGAGAGGTTCCAGCCCTCGGAGCGTTGCTGGGGCCTCCTCTGGCCCCGCTCCAGCAGGTCCATGTCTCTCCCGTGCCGAGGGCTCCAGAGCTGGACACAGCCCTGCAGGGGGGTCTCCCCAGAGCAATCCCTTCTAGGGATGCTGTTTCTACGCAGCCTCCGTGTCCCCACACACTGCAGTCCTTCAGGTGTCTGAGCAACCTTCATAGCAGTATTTCTCAAACTGCATCCCCTCGTCCCATCCTCACAGCTGTCTTCTGCTGGTCAGTAAGAGCATTTGAGTGAGAGTCCCCTGTTACACTCGGGTTTTCTCACGCAGCCAGGTAGCGCTGGCAAGCTCTACTGCCATTTGAAACGGATGCGTAGAGCAGCTCTGAAGCTCTGGGCAGGTCCTTGCAGACCAGGAGAAGCGGTGCCAGGCTGAACAGCATTTGGAGAATCACTAAATTATACTGGGGAATTTACAGCTGCAGGTAAACAGAAGGACAGTGAGTATAACCGCACTGTGCTAAACTTAGGGTCCTGCTGCCTGCCAGTCTTCTCGTAGACAACATGGAAATCGGAATAACAATAACAACAATCATCATCATCGTCATCCATTAAGTTTCCAGCTACACAGGGATTTGCTTTAGTTTACAAATTCTGGGCCTGGTGGTGCTTGTGGAGGTAGACAACAGACTTGGGTTTTATTTCATGTATATCGCCAGCTGAGGGAGAACAGCGCTGTGGAGTTTGTTGGTGCAGATGTGGGAAGAGGAGCACTGACGTATCTCCTGAATAATTTTTTTTCTCCATCACCAAGAGATACCCAGAGTCTTTAGGCTTCAGGATACACCGAATAGAAAGCTTAAATTTTCTCCTGCAGCACTGAGCACATCCCTCGTGGCTTGGGCTGCTTTGCTTTTATGTAGGAACCACTCGGCTTTGTGGGAATTGTCATTTCTGGGGCAATATGAGAACTGACAAAAACTACCCAAACCGGTTAGATTTGGTATTGCTTTCCCCAGTGAATTCGCTGCAATGCAGATTAAATTAGTGGCTGAAAATTTAGTTTGTCTGCCTTGAAATGGGGACTGAAAGGGTTTTACTAAGTGGATTAGTTCCCCAGTTCCCTGGAGAATCTGTAGATGGTGCCCTTTGCTGAGCGCATCACCTCTGCTGAAATACTACTTGTTTTTCCCTCTCCTTTTTCAGGTCGTCATCTGTGAATGTCGGCTGCTGTGGCTTCCTCTCCAGAGCATCACAGGGACGCAGTTTCCCTTCTGTCTGCAAAGGAGAGGAGTAGCACGCCTGCAAAATGCAAACTTGGGATGGACAAACCCTGCGTTTACTTTCGTCTTTGGTGCAAATAAGGTGAACGCCCTCCTTTCATTGAAATGAAACAGCAGGTAAGGATCCAACACCACCCCCCCCCCCCACAACCCCCCCCCCCCCACAGGTCTCTATCTTGATACCAGGGAGTTTATGAGAAGTATAAATGCGTTCCTGAGAATCCTTACGGGTTCATAAATGCCCCTTGGAAGTTTTCTCCTGGAGCTGGTTAATCATCTGGATTTGCAATTCAGTTTAAAATTAGAACTGAGTGCCAGCTACTGGGAAGGAAGGATCTTTCAGACAGTAAATCTCAGGGCAAAGCTGGAGTGGGCAGGGGAAAACTGTCTGAAAGTTTAATTTCAGATAATTTTCTGCATTTACTAGCTGCATCGGCAGATTTGGGTGAATCCAGGGCAAGCACATCAGAGCTGGAAAAAGAAACAAGAGTCCCTTGTCAAATTCATTTTTCATTGCTGTAGGTGATGCAAAAAAAGACCCTCCTGGGGTCTGACCGGTGCCTTTTCCCCGAGGGGTTCCTACACGTGCCTCTGACAAAATGCCACCTTGTACAGCTTTGTCTATGGCTTCATAGCATTGATGGCTTTTGGCTGGCCCAAATCTTTCCCATTTCCTTTCTGCCAGGTCCTTGTGTGTCTACATTAAACTTGACATTACTGAACTGCAGTGTCACGTCCATCACTCCAGCTCGTCCGACCTCATCCACATCTTCCAGTATTGACAGTGCTGCTGTACGACTCTCTGTGATCAGCAGCTTTCGGTACAAATCTCCAACTCTATATGCCAAAGTCATTCATAAAAACAGTGACTTCCCATTGCTTCCTTGGAAATGCATCTTTTCTAATGTTACCACCGGCAGATTTAATTATCTACAACCTAAAATACTCTTGATTTTCCCCCCATCATTACAACTATAGCACTCTGGCAGCATGGACCTCCAGGGGAGGCTGCCATTTCGAAGCAGGGCGCATTCAAATCCCCCCTCTGGGGCTGTAGATATGTAGGAGATGTTTATCCATGGTGTTATGAGCTGGCAGAAGCCCTGTAAATCCAAAGAGGAGCTTTCAAGTCAGAGCTGGTTGGGCTGGAGTGATGCTTTTAAGATCCTAATGGGAAATGATCCTCCTAGAAGCTATGCTAAAGCACATGGAGGGCAGGGAGATGATTTGAGACAGCCAGCATGGCTTCACCAAGGGCAAGTCCTGCCTGACCAACCTAATGGCCCTCTATGACCGACTGACCACATCAGTAGACAAGGGAAGAGCCAGATGTCATCTATCTGGACTTCTGCAAGGCCTTTGACATGGTTCCCCACAACAGCCTTCTCTCTAAATTGGAGAGAGATAGATTTGATGGGTGGCCTGTTGGGTGGATGAGGAATTGCTTGGATGGTTGCACCCAGAGGGTAGTGGTCAATGGCTCAATGTCCAGATGGAGATCAGTGATGAGTGCTGTCCCTCAGGGCTCTGTATTGGGACCAGTACTCTTTAATATCTTCATCCATGTCATAGACAACGGGACCGAGTGCACCCTCAGCAGGTGTGCAGCTGACACCAAGCCGAGTGGTGCGGCTGACACACCTGAGGGACGGGATGCCATCCAGAGGGACCTGGACAAGCTCGAGGCATGGACCCATGTGAACCTCATGAGGTTCAACAAGGCCAAGTGCAGGGTCCTGCCCCTGGGTCAGGGCAACCCCCAGTATCAGCCCAGGCTGGGGGTGAAGGGATGGAGAGCAGCCCTGCCGAGAGGGACTTGGGGGTCCTGGGGGATGAAAAGCTGGACAC
>NW_010522518.1:49688-55771 GCF_000687285.1 Phaethon lepturus
ACCCCTCTGCGGGGAGGACAGGCTGGGAGAGCTGGGGGGGCTCAGCCTGGAGCAGAGAAGGCTCCGGGAAGACCTTCCTGCAGCTGCCAGGGCTGAGAGGGGCTGAGGAGAAAGATGGGGACAGGCTTTTTAGCAGGGTCTGTAGCGACAGGACAAGGGGTGATGGCTTTAAACTAAAAGAGGGCAGATTTAGAGTAGGGATACAAAAGAAATTTTTCACAGTGAGGGAGGTGAAGCCCTGTCCCAGGCTGCCCAGAGAGGTGGTGGATGCCCCATCCCTGGGAACATCCCAGGTCAGGCTGGACGGGGCTCTGAGCACCCTGCTCTGGTTGCAGATGTCCCTGCTCACTGCAGGGGGTTGGACTGGATGGCCTTGAAAGGTCCCTTCCCACCCGAACTATTCTGTGATTCTATGGAATGTCTCACTTGTGTTACATGTTCTCACTCAAAACTCATCTTACCTGACATGGGACATGACAGAGATTCATGAAAGGGTAATTTTCTTGCTTTTCCACATGATTACACTTCCCATTCTGGTTCATTTATTCACACTCCCCCTGGAGTGACATATGTGACAAAACCACGAAATAAAAATACCCCTCCCAGCAGCTCTGCCCGCTACAAATCACCGGCTGAGCACCTCAGACCTTTTTTCTGACATCTCACTAACACCTCCCTCCTGCTAACGTTTTACAGCTCTAATGGGATCCATCGTCTGCACGAAGAGCCAAGGCAAAGCTCTCTGCAATGCAGTGATGCGCTGGACACCACCTCCTTGGCTGGGCTTTCCTTCTTTTCTTGGTCAGCAGCACATCCCCGAGAGGAAGATACCCCCTCCTCCTCCCTGTACTGCTCAGAGCAGCAAGAGGGAAGGACACCCTAAGAAAGTCATTTTGCATTTAAATAAAGCGGTGACGTGGGTTGATGAATAGATTTGGGCACAGTGGTGGTTCTTCTGAGCATTCGCAGTTGGCTCTTGAAGGTGAGGGACTGCACTTGCTCACCTCCCCACCTCCGTTGCATGGGAGTGGGGAATGATGGAGGCATCCTCAGAACTCAGGGTACCAACAAGGATACCAACCACCCATAGGAGTGGGACGTCATCGAAGGCAGCTGGTGGGTGACTCCTTATCTGCTCCTCCAGCTTTGCCTCTTGCTTCTGGAGGAGATCCCCAAACCCTGGGCTGAAGGGTCATCTCCAGAACAGTGGAATGATGCATCCTAAACCTCGGTTTGTGAACGCATCTCTGGTGGGGATGGTCTCCGATTTTCCCAGCGAAGGTGGGAGACGGGCCCTACCTGTCTACGAGATGCATCCCAAGGAGGAAAAACCACAGGTTTGGGTGTCAAATGATTTTGTTTCTGATGATGGCTCTTCATGCATGCTGGGTCTTTTCTTGGATTGTTAGTCTCACGTTTCCAGTCCCATGCTGAACACTAGGCTGGACAGGCAGTGATGGGAGCTCACCCTTGGCCTGTGGAAGGACCGGAGATCTTCAGAGAACTGTTTTCAGCTCTGGACAGGTAAGAGGTGGAGATTATCCAGACAAAACCCTGGTGGACAATCGGATGTGGGCGCACTAGCTTGTAGAAACACCTCCATTCCTGTGGTTTGCCCAACCAGCCTCCCAAATACCTCTCATTGAAAAAAATCCCTGAAATGATGAAAAATCCAATCACTGGGAGTCGCTACATGTCCACAAACCATGTCTGGCCTGGGAAGAGCCAGACAGGGGAGCCAGGAGCGCATAGGAGAAGCAGTGTATATACGGTATGACCTTCCCCAGGTACTCGGGGTTTGCTCCAGCAGCCCCAGGATGTATTAAATAACCAGAGACTCAACCCATCCCTTAGCACCTAACACAATCTTGTGGCTTTTTGAGGTCTGTTGGCTCCTGGGGAAGTGAAGCTGCTCAAATGATCCTGCATTACTTAGGCTGGAGCGAGTAGGCAGATGCCTTCTCTTGAATAATTGAAGACCTTGTGTTTACCTGTGCTGATGCTCTCATTTGCCACGGGTGTGTTGTAGATGTATTCTTGATGATGAGCATCAGACAGCCCCAACACTGTCCTTGGACTCCTTGTGCAACCCAGCCCATACCACCACCTCAGGCCCTGCGTGCTGCCCCATGGCTGCTGCTGCTGGGAGGTGTAAAACCAGTCTCAGCCTCATTCAGTTGCGTTTTATTTTTTCCCACCTTATTTCCATCGGTCATGGTGGGTTCCCCCATGGGTTCACCCCAGTTTTGAAGACCACTGTCCCCTGCAGAGGCAGGGAGATGGGTGCAGGTGGGCCTTTGGGGTAACCCAGAGCAGACTCAAGCCATTGGAAGTCAACAGTAGGAAGGTGGCGAGCAGGCTGCAGGTTTAAGACACCCAGAGCAGAAGACAAAACACAATGAGTAAATCCTAATGAAAAGAGGGGTAACTTCAAAAGGCAGCTCACAGCATGTCTCGGAAAAGACTTGGCAAGTTGAAAATGCTGTTTGGTTCATCTGCTGCATTGCAAAAGGAGGATGAGGCCCTGGTGCACACCTGACCATCCTCCACACCTCCTGAGAGCGTTTTAGGACTTCTCCTGTGGCTGGGATGCTGCTAAAACACAGTCTCAGGCCATTACAAACCCCGTCCCACTTGGAGCTGCATCCCACTGGCTCCTTGCACAATCTCTCCTTCCTCCAGCTCCTTGTTAAGAGGAAGAATTAGGACAATTTTTAAAGCAGCCCCACCTGGGCATTGAACAAGGCAGAGAGCATGCTTTCCAGGAGGGTCTGAGCTCCCTGCCAGCCAAAAAAGTGTTATTATAATGCTTTATACCCAGGCAAACAGCAGCACCGCATGCTACGGCCAAGTTTTCGGAGGGGTGCTGCTGAGCTCCCCCATCCTTCGATGGCCTATGTGAGGTCTTGCCCTGGATCAGCACCCCCAGCTTGTGCAGGGGTATAGCAAAACTCTAAAATGCTCAGAAAAGTTCTCAAAAATGCTTCAAAATTAGCTTTACACCCATACCCTCCCATTTGCCGTGCCCCAGGGATGAATCCTCTTAATTCCTGGTGCTCCAGGCTCAGCCACGGAAAGGCTCGAGGCGTGTGTGTGGGTGGAGGTGAGGGCTCTCAGCAGCACCCAGTCTGCAAAGGAGGTAATATTTGTGATTTTTAACGCAATTTGGCCATGGACATTTTAGCTCAGAAAGCCCGGGCTGGGAGCAGCCCGTGGGAAGGCACTAGATGGCACCAAAGCCGGAGGATACGGGCTCCGGGCTGCCATCGCACCCTCCGCTGCATCCCCCAGAACAGGGGAAAGTGCTCCCAAAAACAGGCAAAAAGGCTTGTGGATGTAAAAACACCAAATTATTTAGTTTTCCTGACCATGCTGGACTCCATCACCTTGGCCAGACCCTTCCCGCACAGCCAGCATCCGTCCCACAGCAGGGAAACGCGCCCCGGGAAGAGCAAAAGAATTTGAATCATCCGGACGTAATGCCGAAATTAAACTACTGAGATGTGATTTTGAGGTAATTAACCACCAATGAGTCCGATGGAGGTTCGTTTCTCCAGGTATCAAGCTCGGGATCTGGGAATGTGGACAGGGGACATCGACCTTGCCCTATTTTTGGTTACTGCAAAGCTACCTTGAGAGCAAGGAGCCGATTTCATAATTAAAATATTGCAACATCCTTGATTAGTGGCAGAAATCGCAGGGTTTTGCAGCGAGGCTGCTGCCGAGCGTGTTGCCAGGAGAGGGCTTTCGTTTCGCCCCGACTCTGGCATCGGTCGCGGTTGCATCCCAAAGCCCCTGGCGGGATGCTGGGATGGGGAAAGCATCGAGGAGACCACCAAGGAAAACACACCAAAACCTCTGCTGCCCAAAAATAGGGGCAGGGTGGAGGAGAAAGGATGAATTTGGGGCCATTATCTCTTAGTGCAGTTAAAAGTAGAATTTGAAGGAAGCATTTAATCAGCCTCAATACCCTTCTCCAAACTCCCTGCAGCAAAACATCGCCGGCTCCTATTTTGCAACAACTATCACGTGTCAGAAAAACGACATCATTTTGTAAGCTGCCGTACCCATGCACATGGAAATTCCTCGAAGCAAAATAATTCCATTTTAGTAAAACGATGAGACATAAATGGGGGCATCGCAACCCCCTGTCACCCTTTGCTGCAACAAATTGTGATCGCTCTTAAATGAGCTCAGGAGGGCACTGGGTGGGCACTGGGTCCCTCCGAGCAGCTGTGAGGTCCTGAAAATCCTCACTCTTGGGGGAAGAGGGAAAACTGCCTCCTGTTTTCCTCCGGAGAAAGTCCTGGGCTGCGTATCTGAAATCTGCTCTGGCAAAATAGGAGCACGGTGTTTTCTTTCTCACCTCCCAAATGGCTGTTCTTTGGATGTCTTTTGACATCCAAAGATGTTTTACCTGTTTTCTTATTTTCTCCCCATAAAACTGGAAAACTGAAACGCTGAAAGGTTTCATTTTCATTTTAAGCTAATGCACAATGATTTTCTCTATCTCACCTCTCTGTTTTTTAGAGGAAAGAGAGAAAGAAAGGGGGTAAAAAGCAGAAGAGAAAAAAATTACTGGGAGAAAGAAAATAAAAGAGAAAAACAAGCACAGATTAAATGTCAGTGTAAATAAAACTCAAATAAAGCCCTTTCATGAACCAGAAGCCCCTCACTTTCTGGCTCCCCACCTGGGTTTGAGATGATGTCACTCCCAGTCACGGTACGATGCTATGGTGTTTGCTGGAGAGATTTCTCCTGCCTTTTCACTCTTTCTCTATCTGTTCTTCATTTTGCCTTCAATTTTTCCACCTTCACTTTTCCCTGTAGGTTCTCCTCTTCGGTAGTGGTCTCCCAAGCTCAAGAGGCTTTTTGTCTCCCCCATCTAAGTCTTGAGACCCTCAAAACCCCAGACCTGTTCTTCTTAATGGGGTTTGTAAGACCCACCATCCTTCCCACCACACTTGCCCTAAAAGCATCACCAAGGATCCAGCCATGTCCATGCCGTGGTTGTATCACCATTGACATCAAGACATGCTCCTATGGAAGTCGTTATCCAAAATGTAGCTGAAGACCAGAAAACAATCAAAGGCTCAGACCATCGTCTAGCGAAGAGATAGCGCCGTCCACACGCTTCATCCCCACCAGGAGCGAGACATCGTGTCTTTTCATGCCATCAATCCCCTTGCTCCTCCTCCTGCAAACTGATGAAAGGGCTGCTGGGGGTGCGAGATGTCCTTCTAGAGCAAACTGCGGCTTCAAAACCGCTGGAAAAAATCCTTCACCAGGGTTTTTCTGCCGTCCTGCCAGAGGTGGCCAAAAAAACCCGAGTTTGAAGGATGTTGTGTCATCAGTTTTTGAGCTGTTTGATCCCATCCCGACTTCTCAAAGGATTTCACCCAGCTCGGTTTTGCAGAGAAGGTGAAAAATCCCATATCACATCAAAATTACCGAGGGCTTTGAGGTGGGCAGAGGGTGGGTGCCAGGTCTGGCAACGAGCTGAGAGTTATGGTCACCCCCAGATCTGCCTGAGGACGGCGGCTGATGTACCATACGTGCCATACATCTCAACTGCTCTGTATCACATTTGTATTTCTTGAATATCCTCCATGCGTGCCTGGCTAAGGGGAGAAACCTTCCCCGTGGGACCGAGGGGTGAGGCAGCCCTGGCACCCTGATGCCTGTGCTGCAGCATCTCCAAAACATCTACTCCATAGGCACACTGGTGGCACGTGTGACATCCATGAGGCTGGAGGGCATCACGTTGGAGGAGAATCTCATGGTGTTAATTTTTAAAGACAGCTTGGGGCAAAAGCGGGATGATGCCTTAAATTGGAGGAGGCTGGGAGCCCAAAAGCTGCATTGGGGAGCACCAACAGGCACCGGCCATGTGGGCAGGAGGAAGCCAAGGGCTAATTTTAACATCACCCTGTGCCTGCGGCATCTGCGTGACACGCAGAGCCCCAGCGGTGATGGATCGGGTGTCCCGGGGAGGGGGGCAGCGTGCGCGGATGAAAAGCAACAGCAGCGAGGGCTGAGCCCCACGAAATACCCGCGACAACTGCCGCGGTGGGGCCGGGGGC
>NW_010522519.1:0-6213 GCF_000687285.1 Phaethon lepturus
TATTAGGAAAAATATCTTTACTGAGAGGGTGATCAAGCCTGTTAGGTGGTTAGCCTTCTAATGAACAGGTTGCCCAGGGAGGTGGTGGCGTCACCTTCACTGGAAGTGTTCAAAAAACGTGTGGATGTGGCAGTTTCGGACATGGTTTCATGGGCTTGTTGGTGTTGGGTTGATGGTTGAACTTGATGATCTTAAAGGTCTTTTCCAACCTTAATGATTCTGTGAAATTACAAAATTAAATTCCTCATGGGAAAATGGCCAACTACTACAATGCAATGAAGGTACAATAATCTGAAATATTGCTGTGTTATCAAAATGAGATATTTGGAAGGCTACTGTGATGAAGAGTATTGGAGAACGACAAATTGGATATAGGTGGAAAACACTTTATGCCACCAGAAAGAGAAACAGTGAATGGCTTTGGGGAGACAAGGTCTATAGTAGAACAATGCATAGAGTTCTACACACAATACCAGAAAACAATTTCGAAAGTTATAAGAAGAACATAAGAAAGTTATTAGTGGACCCTAGTTACTTAGTCTAATTAAACAAAAAGAAAATGAAAAAAGAACTTGTTCTTAGTTTTCCCCACTGAAAGTAGTCCTGTAACATTGAGGAGGATGATTTAATAGGGCTGAATGCCAATGATACTCATGGGGGCAATGTGAATGTATTTATTCGCTTTGGTCCTGATCTAGCTAGGTCTGCTAGTGAATTGAGTATTCTTATTGACTTCATCTAGGAGTGTTCAGAACTAGTCATTGTCAGTTTAGTGGCATTTCTAATGACTTCTTGGACCAGAACGTGGTTTTTTATTATTAATTAATTTTCTGTTATTCCTCTTTTATGTTTTATATTACTTAATGCCAAAATGTTTATATATTTTGAATACACAGTCACTGGATTAAAAGAAAGACCAACTCTGGGAAACAGGACACAGATCTGGACCTCTCCCTCTCCCCTGCCCCACTCCCTAGACTAATATTTTATGTTTGCTTGTTTGCTCAACACCTGACTTTTTATGATTCTTGCTCCTCTGGCTGCTTAATGGACAACTTCAACAATGTGAGAAAATACTGTGACTCCTCCTCCTCCAGCTGCTGACATCTGATCTTCTCCCTCCTCTAGACTTTGACATCCCTCTGAAAGAGGGCCTGCCTGTCTTTAAGACCAGAATCATGATAGCAGACACAAACCCCAGGCAAAAAGTAGTTGCTGCCTTCTCCAATGTCTAAACTCTGCATGGCAATGGAATAAGTTAGGAGATAGGTACCCAATTCTTCAGCAGGGTATTAATGAACGTGTAGAGTGTCTAAGTTTAGGCATGTGGAGAGCTTTATTGTTAACTAAGGGGTTTAGGTTAACTGAGGTTTAGGTATGTTCAGTTAACTGTGATGAATCAGCTTTCTAGGCTGGTGTCTTAAATGTTTGCACTTAAGAGTCACCAAGCTCCCACCAAGCTAGGGAAAAACAGCCATTGCCATCTTCTCTAACACTTACAAAGATGACATTTATTTTGCTATTGAAAATAGTTTTCTATTTCTGGCTTCTGCCATCTTAAAAGACTGACATCTGGAATTGAAAAATTTTGCAGGTCATAAATCTAAGACATAACTGGGTCCTGGTAAATATTGCCCAGTTCTGATAAATTATTTCAGTTAGGAAAGGGAATGAGAATAGGCAATTTCATATACTGGTATCTGAAGAAGTGGTACCATGACCATGTTAACTCTAACTTCGCAAAGCTTAAAATACCTGAAAGAAGTGAACTGACATAGAGCTGCTGAGATAGTGACTATAATGGCAGAAACTCCACTGCCAGATTATGTAAAGACCTACATGCCTTACTAATAGATAAAGACTTGAGCTTTGGCTAAACTTATAAGGATTTCCAATTTAGTGAAATGTGCTTGTCTGCTTCATGGAAGCTCTTCTATATGGATAACAAAAAAAAAATTAAAAAAGGAAACTTTGCCTAAATTATATTTGGATGTAATTTAGCACAACAAAAAAAAGGAAGAAAATCCATAGTGCTAATGCCTTTGTATCTGAAATAAATTAGCACAAAATAAGACAGTGAGTGACAGTGATTTACAGTGCAGAGCTACTAATTTTAGTCTTAGACATCTTACAAAGTACATGAAAGATTGCAACACCTGAATTTTTTATCACACAGAGGGACTGTTCTTTAGGATTTGTCTTTTTTGTTGTCTTTGAAGATAATAATGATAATACTTTTACTGACCGAGGGTCAAAAGTACTCTCAAGCATCCAGCCTGGGAAATGATCAAGAAGTCTTCCTCAAACTTTCGGAACTGATGTACTGATGTAGTGTTATCACTATGGTGAAGTTTTAGCTATTTCACATACCCTGGGAAGCTGGCAAAATGAATGGAGAGCATGGGATGGACTACACACTATAAAATCCCCTGCTGAGCTATGTGGAAGGGACAGTGAGCATCAAGAGTCTGTGAAGTTCGGTGTTGTGGGGTGTGTGGGGTAAATACATCTTTGTTCTGCAGAACAACATGCATTTGGTGCATGCTACCATGGCTAATAGATGAGCATTAGCAACGTGGAGAGCACATCACCTATTCCAAAACCAATTCCTTTCTTGCCAAGGCATAGTGGTTGTAATCTGACAGGCAGCAACATGGATAAAGTAATGCCCTCGGGACTAACAATCAAAATCCAAGGACTCTTTAAAAAACTTTTTAGGATGCTTGGCAAGTCGCTTGGATCAGAATTTCAGATTCAAATCGGACTTGGATATTGTGGCAGGGGTAGGGTCAAGTTAAGTAATGTATAATTAAACCAGGGAATTCTTTACCACAACATGTCATAAATGCTAGCAGTTTCTACTGCTTCAAGGGAAACTGTACAAGTGCATGGAACAGGTGTACACAGAGGACTACTAGAAGCGTACTGGCTGCCCCAAGCTCAGGCAGTAACTGTATTGCAAGTGATTGGTGGTGGAGGAAATACGTAAGAGGAAAAACCATATATTTTTAACCAATTCTTATACCCTTTCTTGGGCAGCCACACTTGTCCACTGTCAGACAGTGACTGCTGGGCTGGTGGGACATTTGGTTTAAGCTGGTGTAATCACTATGGGCAGTCACACCTAGATTTTCTGAACTTGTTGTTGGCTGCCTTGTATAATGTCAGGTATTCCCTGTCCCAAGTTGAGCCTTTCATTTTTTCACTTTTAAAAGAAATATAAATGTATTAAGTGCAAAAACTTCTGTTACTCACCAAAACATCACCCGTTTGCAAGGTAGTATACAGATCTTCATAATATGAATCCTTTGTGGAATTTAGAAGCACCTTATCATGTATATTTTAACACATTCTGATGTCCAGTAACAGGTTTTTTTCTGCCTGATAGAGATTTATAGCAAACATGTACTTAATTCACAGTGAGAAGAGAGCTTTTGAGGAGTCAAAAAAAGTTGATCAACATAGAAAACGACAGTCTAGAAGTCAAAAAGTTGAGAGATAATATAAAACTAACCCAAAGTAAAATTTTAATATGCCTATGGTAAATAAAACAGAGAATAAAAACTTTTTTAGTATAAATGAATAGAAATATAAGAAATATATAAACAGAACTGTAAGAATTGCAGGCATTGCACAAATTATGAGATCAAGACTTTATTGCTATTTAGGTATAGCAATAAAGACAGACAGGTTTTTCTTTTCTTTCACATAGGATGATGATGTTGAAGAGAGAAGAAACAGGTTGGATGGCTAAGAGGAAGTAAATTATGGAAATTGTTACATCTGAAAAAGCATATGCTGAGAGGAGGATTTAATATTTTTTTCTTTAGATGCAAGAAAACTTGTAGTATAAAAGGATAAAGTTGACACAAGAAAAAACGGGAAATCTATCCATGAAAGTATTTAAATTGGCATTTAGGCTTATAGATGTCAGTGTGAGACTCTGTGACATATTTCTAACAGGAGAGGAAATGAAATGAAACCTAATGGTATTAGAGTGGGTCTTGACTATATTCTGAAAAACATTAGCATGGGAATAGTTTTGATGTACCTGTCCTGTGCTACACATTTTCCCCTAAATGAGGTTTTCCTTCCACCGGTAGTCTTATGAACTTGAGATTTAAGGTTCAAACTACTACACCAATTAAGGTAAATTCCTGTATGTGGGACTCTAACCCAGCAACATTTATGACTAGAGATTTCTCTCCCTTTAAGAAATGAAAATGTGTGTTCTGTGGGATAAGAAAGAAACTTGAGAATAAAGTGTCACCCTTGCAAAGCCGCTTTGAGTTAGTTCAATTCATGTTTTAGTCAAAAAGGGGAAAGGTATTTATATGGCATAGCTACTGGCATATGACTTGGCTTCCTCTCTTACGAAACCTGTCCTATACTCAGTTGTCTAGGGGATACTCTAGAACAATTCAGCACATTGAAGTTAAACTCCTGAGTTAGCCCCTGGAGGAACCTTTCTTTTGCAGTGGCTATGGATGGATTTGAATCTTCTACTTCAGGGACTGTATCAGGTCTGTAAAAATTGCTCTGCCAGGTTGTAGTTTAAAAATGACATAACAATAAGTGAGGACTAGACCACTAAGCCTCTAAACTGTATGAAATATGATACATTTAATTTCTTCATGTTTTACCATATCAGAGTTGATCTATGCAATTTGCTGTAGTCTGGTAACACTGAGAATTCAACTAGATACTATTTGTACTTGGAACTATTAGTTCTGCAGTGACACTACTGGAAAAGACAAAGACTTTAAACTTCTTTACCTATCCCATGAGTAATAGAGTTAGCATTTCTTCTATATCAAAAAGTATAGCCAGAGTACTTTAAGGAATTATTAGCAATTCTCCCATTACTGTGGTCAGTTCTGCATTGCTTTTGAATCTTTAGCTCTTCTTTTTCTCAAATCACTGGTGGATTGTTAACCTGGTTTTTATTAACAAATTTTGTGTATGATGACATATTTTGTTCCTTTTATATTTCTTTCAATTATTCATATGCATCAAGTACTTGCTTATATTTCTTTTTTCTTTTGCTGCCCATTATGTTTTGCTAGATAGCCAATTTTTTAATAGTGCATTTCTCAGGGTTAATTGGTTATTGATCTACATTGTCATCAGGTGCTTTAAGACATTTTTCATGATCTGAATTTATTTTTGAGCCATTTGGTTGGTTGGGTATTCTAAAGGACTGAAGATTATTTTGATTTATGTGTATTGAAGAATTTCTAATTTCTACTTTGTTCTAAACTACAGTGTTACTAATCAGTAACAGTTACTAATCAGTAACCTCTGCAATTCAAGACCTCTTTTATAATTTGATTTGAACAAATGCCATGTTTGAAACAGTGAAAAAAAAAACCATAAAGCTTGAAAATCCAGAGATGTGACTTGCAAAATTATAAATGAAACAAGTTAGTGTTCTCCAAATGTTAACAAAAAAAGCATCAGCTAAGTACCTTCAATCTAGTTTTCTATCCCCAGCTTCCGTTAAAAAAGTTGGTATGGTCAACAGTAAAGTACGCTGAAACAAGCCAATGCAATATATACTTTGAGAGGCACAAAGGGAACAGTGAGGGACTTCTGATGACATAACCACACAGGGTTAAACATTCTTTCTTCAAAGGAAAGTAGAGCTAAAATATGCCTAAAGGTCACATGCCAGCTCTTCAGGCTGTTTAAGGCTTCTGAAATGCCACTCTGAAGCAAAATAACCTCTCCAGTAGAGTCATTCTGTTGGAGAGCCAGCTAACATCAGTACTGAGATAAATGGGAGTGCAGAAAATTGATTTTACACTTGTACTGTAAGTGTGGTCAAATGTTGTAGGCCGGTACCTCAAATACAATTCTATAGTACTGCTGTGTCTTAAAAATAATAACACAGAAAATACAGTTAAATACACCTTAATAGATCCTTTTTTGTTAGCTTTATATTAAAATGTTCACTTACAAGTTTTATTTGAAAGGCACGAGCTTCATTTTCTTTGTACTTGCTTCTCTCTGTTGATAATACTTACAAAGAAACTGACCTCCTTTTGCCTTCATCAATCACTTTGTCTCATTCAGCAGTTTCTCTTATTGCAAACCAGCTCTTGCAGTTTGACAGGTAAATAAATGCATACTTTCGTTCAAGCAAGACTGACAAAACCTTAATGGAGTAGGAAGCAAGGTTTTATGATATTTCAGCTTAATTATTTTTCAGCA